>NW_015150814.1:367382-386931 GCF_000732505.1 Cyprinodon variegatus
TTCATGTACTATCCCTAAACCAAAAACACCAAAACTCCTGAGTTAATGTTAAAATAAAGCATTGTGCGCCAAATATTAGTCCCTTTTGGACTTAAAAAAGAATTTTCCACTGATCCCAATCAGCAGACATAAACATCTGCTGGTAGTGTTTAATCAGCTAGCTGTTCACCTGCCAGCATCCGAGGCTTTAGCACTATCTTCCTTCCTAACACATTCATATTTGTTTATTATATTATGAGCTGTAAAGGAATTCTCTGTGTTTTTTTTTGTGTGAAAAGATTTCTCTCTCCAGTTCTTTTCCTGCAAAGAAATCGCTCAGGACAAACCCTTTAAATAACACTCCATAATGTATTAAATAACCAGGATATATGGCAACAGATTTTAGCAGAAATAATGATCTTACTCCGTTCAGAGAAGATGCTTAGGGTTACAGAAGGCAGCTGCTTACCAACTGGGCTCACATCTCGTTAAGTGGCCACGATTCACAGTTAGAGGAACATTTTATACAACTCCAGTCTGCCACATCATCACATTATTACATCCTACACGTCTGTAAACGAGGAGACAGCCATGACTCCAGCCTTATCAAAATATTTCACTTTGTTCTTAGCTGAAGGACGTCGCTCTCATTCCATTCCCAAACCTTTGCCATGTGCAGAATGAAGATGATAACTGTATAGCCGGACACAGGAACTGTACTAATTAGCTGACACTCAACAGACAGATATTATTAAATATTAAAAGATAAATACCGGTAATAATTATCCTAAACAGAGTGCTACTGGGGTCCAATCCCTCTTGTTATCACATGGCTTCAGACTTTTTTCTCCCTTTTCATGCTGCCACTGGGAGGAGTTTGGCTCTATTACCTTGTGGTCTTGTTAAGGTAAATATACAAAAAGGCAACGTTTTCTAATAAGCAAAAACACATAAATTAAATAGAATGAGCCAACAGGAAGCCGTCGTTCAATCTGAAAGCCTTTGTATGCAGTCGGATTGAGAAATGTGTAAACGATGGCAGCCCACTGCTCCTCAAGGGGATTGGTTACATGCAGAGGTAAATGTGAGATCAATGAAGTTCAATTATTATTATTTATTAATGTTTATATTACTGCTCCCCTTTAAAATGTTCAGCAAAGAACGATTGTGCAAGAAATGTTGGCCTGTATGAGTGTAAAGCTCAGAGAGGTATACCAAAGAAGTCCTGCAGCTGGCTCTACTAAATGTTGACTCAGACTTTTATCGTTAAAGAAGGAATTAAAATTTCCTTTTTTTTTTGCTTTATGATTATTCTCCACTTTGTTTTTATCTGTTGTATGAAATCTGTGCGAAAACACTGGAGCGTCTGGGTACGTTCGCAACTTCCATGAAGCTTTACTGTTCTGATTGTTAGGTCTGTTCCATGAAGGAATCTTCTGATCTTTTAATGGCATGTTAGGTTATGGTTTAAAACCGGATTTTTCTTTACCTTTTTCCGCACAGATTAATCCTGCAGCTAGCACAAAGAAACGACGGAGTGATAGTCACCAATGACAACCTGAGAGACCTCTGCGATGAGACGCCTGTATGGAGAGACATCATCAAAAAGAGGTAAAAGATCGCCTCAGGGATGCAGTGGAGGCCTTTCTCTGTTTAGATTTGGATTTTTACCTTTAAGAACTGTGAAAGAATCCCTAATATAATGTTGGTTAATTGCTAAAAGATAAAATATCTGGAGCAGCAGCAGTGGTGTTTCTAGATGAAAAATACCAGGGGGGCCCGGGTGGGGCCAGTGTCATCTTTTTTTTTTGTTTGTTTGTTTAATAGGGCAGATAAATAAAAACAAAAAAACAAATGTGGCAAAGTAAATATTAAGTGAGCCACAAAGCCAAGGTTTCACACTGATGTAGCAGAAAAAAACTGTTATCCTACTTTAATGGCTGGAGCTTAAAGATGACTGTAATGTCTAGTTGCGGTCCCTTCTATCAGTGTAGATCATCATAAGAAATTTATTTAGTTTTACGATGTTAGTTTTATTCATTTACTTACACAGCAAAAAATTTAAATCTTATTGATTTATCTTTTCTTCAAATAAGTACATTTTTTCTTGAATTGAGGAGGTAATTGAGACACTTTGCCAATGGAAAATGACATTTACATTTAAAATAAGAAAAAAAACAATTGCATTGTCTTATTTCAAGTGGGTATTATCTAATTTTCTTATTTTAAGGGTAAAAAAACGAATTCCATTGGAAAATCATCTCAATTACCCACTCAAATCAAGGGTAAATACACTGAATTTAAGACAATTTTACATAATTCTACATCTGTTTTGCAGTGTACATTGTAAAAACTTCTAAACTAAAAATAGGATTTTCTTAAAATAACTGTATTAGCCCATAGTTTAGGCAAGCAAATAAGATGACCTACCAAAGGATTCTGCCCTTATTATAAGACAGTTAGAAATTATCCTCTTGGAATAAGATTTTTTTTTTTTCTTTTTCTAAACCTAAATATTATTATTCTATTGGAAGATCGTCTTACTTACCTGATCAAAAAAAGGGAAAATACACTGAATATTATGAAAAATAAAATTTGCATTGTGTCTCCAGTACAGGAGTTATAACAGGGGCCAGGTGCTGTTCTAAAGGGGCACTGGCCCCTGTTGGCCCCTGTCTAGAACCGCCCATGAGCTGCAGCTGTTCTCTAACTGATCTCTTGTTGCTCTTTTTAGGCTTCTCCAGTACACATTTGTCGGGGATCTCTTCATGGTCCCGGACGACCCCCTGGGCAGAGGAGGGCCTCACCTCGATGATTTTTTACGTCTAGGACACAGGTAACAGAGATCTTAGTGAGAAAGTGTATTTTATTATAAAAAAAAACAACTTATGACTTCTTTTTTGTCTTTGATGTGGGTTTTATTTACATTCTAGACCAAGTATTGCCTCATTTTTAAGTGGAAGGAAAGATTTTTTTTATGTCCGGACAACATGGTATTATCACCCAAACAGATGTTGGATGATAAAAGAATTATTTACACCTTTTTTTATGCTCAACATAAGCCTGCTTCCAGATACCATCGTTTTTTCACAGGTGAACTAAGCCGTGTTTCTCTGTAGGTCCTCCATTGGGGCTCTTGGCTGGTTCTCTGCCAGATCCGATTAGAAGGACCGGTGTTTCTTTGTTTATTTACAGATCTGCTGAAAAGCTCAGAATTTATTTTTGTTTCAAAAAATCCAAACCTGCTTTAAACTGCTCAATCTTTACACCTGACTCATCTTTTCAACGATAAAAAGGAAATTTCATAATCAAATGTTAATTTAACACCCTACTTTTATCAAATGTTTTAACACCCAGCACCCTGTTCATTTAACAAGATGCTGTTTTTATCTTCCACTTCCCATTTTTGTCCTATTTTAGCTTTGCCGGCAACATAAAATACATTTATAAAAACCTTTCGGGGTTATCTGTACCTTTGCAAGGCGCTGGATATGCTAACCTCTTGTGTTGCACAGTAAATATATTACCGTAATGACCCGAATATAGGACGACCCTGATTATAAGACGACACCCTCTTTCCACGACCAAACAAACCAAAAGACCAAAAAGAGAAAAAAAAAACTATTTTAAGAAACTATTTTATATTGAAGCGCCAACAGTTTTATTGAAATTATATTGCATTGAAAGATTTGTGCAATTAAACAATAAAAAGTAAGAAAAACACAGTAATGACACCAATATTGCAACGACACAACAATAAGCAACATTTTCTAGGTGGACCCCATATGAAGTACAACACCCCATCCCCATGGGAAGTTTTTTCCTTTTTTCCAGCAGCTCTTCTTTGCTTTTTCTTTTCTGGGATCCACTCAAGTGCCTCTTTTTGGTATCTGTCCTCGCTAACACATTGTACGTAACGTTTATGAATTTAATCTACGCTCTGGATTACCCATAATTCCAAGTTGTATTGTAAAAAAAAAAAAAAATACTCAAATACATCATTCTTTTAAGATCATTATTGCGGTTTGAAACATATTATGAGTGTATTTTTAACCAACTGTCTAATGAACTATACACAGTTAATTACATAGTAATTAAAAGTACCACTGTCTGCTTTGCTATTGGTGTCGTGTTTAAACGGCTCACCATCATGTTGAAATCTGCCATGTGTTGGGATATAAATAGGGTCCAGTCAGTCAATGTAGCATCAGGTGGGTTTAGGAGGACTTTTTCGCACCATTACATCTGCAAAGAGACGTCCTAGTCCACGCTTGCGCAGAGGGCCTACCAGGTGTCAGTGATGGGGGCCCTAGGAGGTCGGAGGCCCCTAAGCTACTGTATACTAAAGACTAAAATGTCTGCAAACTTGTCTGACTTTTGATCCTCTCCGTTCTGGGCAGCCGATCTCCATCTGTAGGATCTTTGTCACTTCTCTTCTGTTATGATTTAAAAAATAACCCCAGCCACAGTGAGGTCACTGGCTTTACATAAAACTGGCGCCCTCTGCTGTTGTGTTCGTGTATCTACCCCAGACACCTGTTAGCCTCTATCGACCTGTTAGACCCCGATTATAAGACAACCCCATATTTTCACATTGTTTTAATTGAAAAAAACTGTAATGCCACACAGACACTAGATGCTAACTGTTAATTATTTTCTTTTAATGAAGTATCATCCTATTATCACACTGGAAAACAATCTAGAAATAAGTAAAAATTTCTTAAATTAAGTGTATTTACCCTTAATTTGAGTAGGTAAATGAGATAGTTTGCCAATGGAATAAGTATTTTCACACTTAAAATAAGATACTTGGATAATATGCACTTGAAATAAGACAATGCAATTGTTTTCTTTTTCTAATTTTAAGTGTAAAGCGGCAAAATGTCTCTTTTATCTCCTTAATCCAAGAACAAATGCACTTATTTTGAGAAAAAATGACAAAGCAAATGTGTTAGATCTGTAGATTACTGGACATACTAATCAGGCTATATGGTTATTTATGTTTTGTTGTTTCCCTTCAGGACACCTGATCCGGGGAATCACTCTTTCGCCGGTGTGGCCAGCACCTTTCCTTCCTCTAAACCACCACGTTCCCAAACCGAACCCTTAAACTTTCGCGACCGGAAACCAGGAAGCGCCCTGGATGCGCCGAGCGTCGGCGGCCGAGGCAGAGGGAAAAGATGGGAGGCGGATCCCCAACACAGGCAGCCCGGGGCGGCCGCTCACAGACAGCCGGTCAATCCGGACAGGAACCCCGCAGAGACAGCTCAGCTGAGGGAGCAGCTGTTGAGCGTCTTCCCGGGACATGACAACATGGTGACATTGGTGCTGCAGTGCCATGCGGCAGAGAGAGACATCAACGTGCTCTCTGACCTCATCTTAGAGGAGCAGAAGAACTAGTCTCCATTTGAGAGTTTTTATCAAATGTTTTTATGCTGAATTCCTTCAATTTTCCCAAATCAATCACAACGACACATTATTACAGATTATTCATACTTAATCTGAGGGCTCCCTCAAAGCCTTAACATTGAGAGCATCCCATCTCTGTGGTCTTATTTCTGCTGGGAACATTACGTTTGTGTCTTACTATTTATTTGAACTTCTGCTTTTAATCTTAAACATTTGCTTTGCACCTTAAAATGGAAAAAATATCCTCTCAGAAATTACCCTACAACTATCAGCCCCTAAAGACTGCAACTACTGTGACTTCTGCAATGATTTGTCTATAGTCTAGTAATTAGATGTGACTATGGACCTCATTTAATGTCAAAGATAAATCCTCCATAAAGCAGAGTAGTTATAAAAAAAAACTGATTATATTGCATTTATATAAGGGTTACTATTGCTAATCCCAGCAAGTGACGGAGAATTGCAAATCTAGATTTTTAGTTTTCCCCGCTGGATTGGATCTGAACAGTAACTTTAAGAAAGAGTAAAATGTTTTTAATGGTTCAGACAAGAGATTTTTCTATGATTAGTTATTTAACCACACAATGACTCTTTTCTGAGTCTCTTAAATCAGTACCTTTGTGAAATTGTTCAGGCTAACTTTCATTAAATAGCTAATTAGCTTAACCACACACACTGAGCCATATTAGCAGCTTATCTTTTGTTTCGTTTGAAGATGTTGAATTATTTATTTTTTTTGTTTCCAGAGTGTCATTACTAAGCAAAGAGATCAAATGTTTGCCTTGTATGTTTCCAACACTTTGGTTTTATAAACCGCTTTTGTTCAGAGGAGTGAAACTGCTAACTGTTAGCATGCTACTGTAGAACCCAGAGTTAGCATGCTAATGCAGGAAACATCTAATATTCAGTGGACCTTTGATTAAATAATTTGTGACAAGGTGAGGTTTATTTGCTTGGCTTACTCAGATTTAAACAATTGGAGGGTTTTTGAATATTTAGATTCTATTTTTATGAAAAACAGTAATTAACTTTCTATCTATGTTTCTATGATGTGGATGTAGGTGTTAATTGATGTTTTGTGAAACACTTATCCAAACCAATATGCATTCTGTACATTTGGTTCTATATTTTTAAATATTTGGAGGGTTTTCCAATCTTGATAAGTTTTTCTATATGATGAAACTATGACCAAACCATAAAATCAAGAACTTTATTTTAATATGTTAGGGTCTCACTATTTTTTTCACAGATATCAGGATGATTTTACTTGCACTGTTTATATCTGTACATTTTAAAGTTTAATAAAGTCATTAAATGTGTGTTTCTTTTTTCCTTTTGACTTCCTGTTTGTGGTGAAAACACTGTAAATATTGCTGCGGTTCTGACGTAAAGTTTTGTTCTTGAGTTTGTAGCAGCAGATAGAAATAAGGTTTGTTTCTGTATTTAAATTAAATGAAGCTTAAGCGTAAAGTCAATCTGGAAGACTCTTATCATCTTCATATGAACCACCTGCAAATGTCCCTCATTCAGCTCCAGCCAATCAACTCAGGGGCTACACCTTCTCCAAAGCCAATCATCCTGCAAGATTCCTTTCTTTTCGCTCCTGGCCCAGCTTCTCTCTCCCGCACGGAAGCAAACTCACCAACCTCCACCCCATCTCCTCCCTCATTCTCAGACCAAAGTACCCTCTGGCTTATTCCACCACCAGTGTCTGGGCCCCAGTGGAAGACTGATCCTTTTCTAGGCCACTCATCCGAGCGCATGTTGATCCACAGCATTGAGGTCTTCTGCCGGGACCCAAGCGCCAGTGAACTTATTTTGTTTAAGTCTAAATCTGCTTCTGTCTCCTTGAACCCCAGTCGGCCTCGGCAGATAGCCGCTCACAATGATCCTGGTCCTGCTGGAGGTTTCTTCCTGTTAAAAGGGGGTTTTCCTCTCCACTGTCGCTACATGCATGCTCAGTGCAAGGGATTACAGAGAATCAACCCTCACAATCAGCTGGTTTTCCTTTGAAATTTTTTGAAGAGTATGATTGTGTTACCTGTATTAATAAATTAAATACTTTTCTTATCACAACTTTCTGTTTGTGAGTCTCTCCAGGCTGATTTGATTTAAGCAAGTAGTAAATCTGTTAGCAGAATAAAAAAAAAAAAAAAAAAGGAAGACCTGGTTTTTGCTCTGCCTTAGCTTGTATTGCCTTGAAAATATACTTAGTGGGATTACTTCTATTTTTACAGTGGGGTTCATAGAAAAACGCTTTTTCCTCAATGAAGCAAGGGTCGATTTTAAGTCACGTGTTGGTCTAGTGCAGGGGTCACCAACGCGGTGCCCGTGGGTACCAAGGGGCCCTCAAGGACCACATGGCGTGCCCTCTTCGTCTTCTGAAAACAGTAGAACTCACTCATTGGGTTAAGTTACAAAAAATTTTATTCTGTTGCTCTTCTTTTTAATCATTTATGTATTATTTCATCATTTTAACTATTTCATCATATTTCAGTGGTTTCAAAATTACAATATTAAAAAGAAAATTAGAAATGAATAAAATAATAAAATAAGAATAAAAATGAGTTTTTATGGATGAGATTTACTGTAGGTGAACACTGATCCCTCCAGTTCATAGGTCAGTATTGGTAGCCCTTCCCATGACTCGGTAGCCATGAAGTAGCCCTCAGCCTTAAAAAGGTTAGTGACCCCTGGTCTAGTGGTTAGATTGGAGGACATTTATGTCCTGCAGAGGCATCTAGATCTCTAAGCAAGATATTTAATCCCAGAATGCTACCAGCTGTGCTACATGATGCTCCCTAAACACAGAGGACTAATTTCCCCATTCTAGGACTATACAGGGATCTTCACTTTTATTTTTATTTTTGTCATGGTAACTTACACCACCACTATCAGGCCATCATGTGCTTTGCAATGTTCTAATGCAATAACATGAGGTAAATTAATCTGATATATCCATGCATTCTAGGTAATGCACACAACGCGGTTATACCAAAAACTACCGTAAATGTCTTCACTGCTCTCACTTCTTTAAAACGTATTATAATCTACCATATTCTTTCATTTTATTTGTACTTCAGTGGTTGTTTACAGTTTAATTGTTTTTACCAATAATCATGTGAATCACTTATTGCAGTATTGTTTAAGGAATTTGCCCGGCTAGGTTTCTGCTTCAATAGTTAAAAATAAATAATTATAGCAGTCAAGTCACTGCTAATGTTAAATTTATCTTTTATCTGTCTTAATGATTTAAGACATTAAAACTTTTAGTAGATGTTTTTTAAGGTTACTATAGAGACCGTACCCATATAATCCTTTCCAAGCAAATTTAGGATTTGATGTTTAAATAGGACAACATTAATTTTCCCTAAAAGTGCACTTTGAAAAGAACTAGAACCAATGAGTTCTCTCATTGAGATATAGAGTCATCTACTTTATTATATTGACTACCTACAATGACTGAACAGTTACATTTTCAGGTTGATTTTTAGTCACAGACATGTTTTGTCCTAATTTTGCTCCGAAAAGCAGCTTTTATTTAGAAGAGAGATTGACAGAGGAATTCCCTGATATTACACAAATATATGTTGTTGTTTTTTTCAGAGAAAGTAAGAAACGTTTATGAACCACAGGAGTTGGGGAAAACTAAAAATTAGAAATAAACGTCTAAATCACTGCAAAGAACATAATTGCATTTTTGGCTTTAAATCCAATTAAACCTTAATATAAAGGTGAAAATAATTTACATAACTCATAAAAACATTGCAAAGAACACGGAGCCCAGTTTGGGAAATTTCAAAAATTGCAACACTGGTTTCAGCTTGGAATTTGTTGTTTATTTCCACATTCATTAACAATTTTCTAAATATGTTGATGGAGTTTTCTAAACTCTATAAGGTATTGGGTTCTATCAAGATGGAGTTTCTTTTTTTTTTTTCACAGTGGCATTTAAATATCCTTTAACTGATAAATAGATTTGTTTTGCCTGTCATCTGGGATTCTAGTTTAACACAAAGATAAATTTAGTTCGTTGATCAATAAAATCATAGATGTTGTTTACAGATAAAATGACAAATTAAAATAACTAAGAAACACAAAAAGGTTTATGTTACATGTTCTCAGGTGGGTTATACTTCAGCAGAATCTGATGGGTTGATTGGCTTTGAACCTGCAGTTCTTTGCTCCTTCCACCAGGGGTCAGACATCACCTTCATGATCAGGACTAATGGAGCTGAATACCTCATTCTAATATAATGCTACACAAATATGTCTAATATTTTTCCTCCATCAGAATTTGTTATTACACAGTGAAAACACAAATATTGGATCTGCTGTTATCCAAGTCAATTCGACCTTCAATGTGTACTTTAATAATACTTTAATTATAATAAAACATGTTATAAAAGGTTCATGTTCTACTCTATGTATGAAAACAATGGCTATTCCTTTAAATCCACATGATCTGCTTTCTGTTATAACCTTTTTTCACAACATAGAGGGTGTACAGCCAAAGTTTCATGTTCATACCCTGGAATAAGGAACCTTTCTGCAAACACTGGTTCCTGCTATGACTGTGTGTTTTAGACAGAACTGTTAAAGCTCAGTATTGCTTCTCCCCAATGTGTCTACAGCAATGTCTGCTCTGAAAAGAAAAGTTTGAATGCAGTGAGAAAAGCTACAGGTGCTCAAATGAGATAAAAATGACTATAGTTACCACAAAATAAATCTTGAGAAACACAAAACAACAGACAAAAAAAATAAATAAACAGCAGATACCGTAGAGCTGAGATCAGATCAGAAGATAGGATAGCAAATCTATAAATAATACAGATGCAGTGATTAGTAGGAGAGTGATTCTCTGTTTTCTTTCATTCACCTCTATTTTATTATCTTGACTTTCTATTTAGCGCATATAAAACACTTGAAACTGATAGCACGATGCCTACAGTATTTGTGTTTATACAGGAAGACATTTTTTTTTTTGTGACTTCACAGAAGAATACAGAGCGGCGTCTTTCCGAGAATAGATTCACATTGAACCGGTTTGGTGAGGCCTGCAACAATGGAGTGAAAAGACAGCACATCTATTTTTGGGAACATCCTGAGCGAGACAGAGGCTTCGGCAAACTCGTTTGGTGCTCTAGACAGAAGATGAAAGGCTGCTGCTTATTGTGCTTTGTAACACTGTCTGCAGTCATTGAGAAAAATGGGTTAAAATCTGACAATATATGCTGCCTTTAATGCATTAGAAAAAAAAACTTGCAACGATGAGACTCCAGCCTTTGATTTGAGTGAATTTATACAAGGAGCATGTGTACCACAATTATTGGTAACATCCCTAGTCTTCTATTGGAAACATTTTTACTTGGTTGGAAAACATGGTAAAAGTTTTATGTTTGCTCTCTGCACAATCTGTTCACGCTCCGTTCTGCAACCTCCCTTGAGTTCAGCTCCTCCTTCAGTTAATACAATAATTTTCATACTTTGCATTTTCAAATCTATATTTGGCACTTTTTTCAAATGTGTCCCATACTAGAATGTACCTGAAGCTGAGACATCTCAAAAACTTGCTTGCTCATACTTATACAAGTAGAAGGAAGCTTTCCTGGATATCGGATTGTGTTTGAGATTCTTTCTGTTCTGCCTGTGGGAGCAGTAACAGATTTACTATCTAAATATTTAACTTTTCTAACCTTGAAATGGTCAGATATGGTTGATACTCTGTGAGTAAGTAACCAACTTTAGGACAATCAACCCTTTGTTATGGAGCAGAATATTTTCTCGCATTGCGTGTGGCAGGTGTTGGTGTATTTTTTATTTTCACATTAAAATAAGTGTAAAACTCTCTTTTATGATGGATTTTTTTTCCCCAACTATATTTATTGAGCATTTTTTTTAAAACAATAACATACAGAGTACAAAGTATAAAGATGACACATATAGTGGCACATCCGATGTAAACACCCCAAAACAACGCCCAGCAACCCCCACCCTCACCTTTACAAGCCTTCTTGACCAGACAGACAGAACACAGATGCATTCATACACATACATACACTCACTCTTTAGGGTAAAATAAATAAAAATAATCAATAAATAAAGATAATAGAATAGAAAATAAGAAGAAGGAGAAAAAAATCATATATATATATATATATATATATATATATATATATATATATATATACACACACACACATACACATCAGAGCGCCATAAACACATAAACAAACAGATAAATAAAAAAATCAATTAACACCCTCTCTCTTACTCAACCACCAGTTCTTGAGAATTATAATTAAGAGATTCTGTGTGTCGTAGAAAAGGGTCCCAGGTGGAATTGAATGATTTCACAAAACCTTTAAGTGAAAATCTGAGTTTGTCAAGCTTCAGATTGTAGAGTATCTCCCAGATCCAGTGGATATGTGAAGGAGAATGGGCGACTTTCCAATTAAGCAAAATCAATTTATGGGCCAGCAGGGCTGTGTATGAAATGCCACCTTTTAGCACCTTGGGGCAAGTGAGAAATGGGAAGGACACCAAAAATTGCAGAGAGTGGATTAGGAGCAATGGTGCGGCCATAGGCCAAGCCTAACGTGGTAAATATATCAGACCAAAATGACGTCAGTTTAGGACATGACCTAAACTGCCACAAGCCTCACTGACAGAAGGGTAGATTCTGGATAATCTAGCATTTGTATAATGGACCCTATAAAGAACCTTACACTGAATGAGCCTGTGACGAGCACATATGGAAGATAAATGAACCAGAGATAATGCAGAATCCCATTGCCCATCACTCAGAGCGACACCAAGACTGCTCTCCCAAGCAGCCTTAACGGCAGTAAGAGGTGATGAGGTTGTTGACCACATACAACAAAGAACCAAAATACATTTCTTCGCAAAGGCATCCACAGTCAAAAGAGCATCAACCAGGGTTTCAGGAGGGCGATTCGGAAAATGGGGACATTGTTTTTTCACATAATCTCTAATCTGAAAAAAGCGAAAAAGGTGGTGGTTGAGTAGGTTCTATTTAAGTGCAAGTTGTGCAAAAGGTGAGAAAACATTGTCCGTATACACATCGCCGACAGACTTGAGCCCATTGTTGTGCCACAACCAAAATGGTCTGTTCTAAAGGGTTCAAAAGTACAATTCCTATAGATTGATGTCAAAACCGAAGGACCTGAAAGACCAAATTGCTTTTTAATCTGATTCTAAATCCTCTGTGATATACAAACTAAGGGGCAGCCAGACAAACACGAAAGCTGAAGTGGAAGTTGAGAATATAGTGCCGAACACAGGGAAAATGGAGCAGAGTCCTGTTCTAGGTGTACCCAGGCAGGTAGGGAATCATGCTCAACTAACCAGAAAAAAAGCTTCTGTATGTTTGCTGCCCAATAGTAGAACCTAAACACAGGGAGGGCGAACCCACCCCCCTTTCCTTAGGCCCTTGAAGGATTGACAGGCGGATCCTCGCAGGCTTACCATCCCACAAGAAGTCTGAAACCAGCTTGTTTAATCTGTCAAAAAATGATTTGGCTAATAAAATCAGAACATATTGAATTAAATAAAAAAATTTGGGAAGAACTACCATGTTCACCAGATTGATACGAACAACAAGAGAAAGAGGCAGCGTAGACCAGCAGACAAAATCCCTCTCTGTCTTCTCGACCAATGGAGCAAAGTAAACTAAATACAAATCAGACAAAGATGTGGTAACATAGACACCCAAATATCGGAAGCCAGAACTTGACCATTTAAATGGAACTATCTTTTGGGGAAGAGCATTGATAGGCAAGAGCTCACTCTTCTGAAAATTAAGTTTGTAACTAGATATAGCACCGTAATGGTGTAAAATGTCAGTAATCACACGGAATGAGTTCGCCGGGTCAGAGACATACAAGAGGAGGTCATCTGCATACAGTGAAACCTTATGAACCCTATTAAGATGTGTTATGCCCTTGAAACCAACATAGCAAAAGAGCAAGTGGCTCTACAACCAGACTGAAGAGTAGCGAGGACAGCGGGCATCCTTGCCTGGTACCAGGGCATATAAGAAAAAGAGGAGACATTGGAGTAATGTTAGTTTGAACAGACGCTTTTGGTGATGAGTATAAGAGTTTAATCCAATGAAGAAAGGCCTCCCCAAGTCCAAACCTAGCCACCACTTCATACAGGAAACACCATTCAACCCTGTCAAAGGCTTTCTCCGCATCAAGGGAAACCACAACCAATGGCACTTTAGAATCAGATGAATGGATTAACGTAAATAAAAAAGATACCTTGTATTATGTGACGACAGCCGCCCAGGCATAAAGCCAGTGTGGTCAGGCGCAATGATAGAAGGCAGAGCATGTTGTAAACACGAGACAAGAACTTTAGAAAGTCAACATTCAAGAGCGATATTGGCCTATAGCTGCTACAGAGCAATGGGCCTTTATCCTTTTTTAGCAGAAGAGATATGGTGGCCTCCGACAGGGTGTTTGGGGGGTGACAACAGGTGAAAGCTTAATTATACATGTCTCGCAGAAGAGGGGCAAGCAAGTCTTATAGTATTCGGCTGTAAAGCCATCAGGCCTAGACGACTTACCATTCTGGAGTGAATCCATGGCCTCTTGAGCTTCTGCTGTTGTAATGAGCTCACCTAACGTCTCAGCCATGCTCGCCTTTATTTGGGGAAAGACAATATTGTCAAGCACATCACCTGGGGGGAAAGGATGGTCAGAGGAGTATAAAGCTGAGTAGAACTCCATAAAGGTCTTATTTATCTCTTGGGGGTCGGTAAGTATATCACCAGTGAAATATTTAATAGTAGGAATTAGCCTTGAAGACGCCTCTGCCCTGGCCTGACAAGAGAGGAGCTTCCCAGCCTTATCACCAGATTCATAACAGCGCTGTCTGGACCTACAGTAAGAAGAAGCGTTCTGACTTTGGTAATGGAAATAAGCTCAAACTCTGTCTGCAGCCTAAGGTGTTCCCTGAAAAGATTAGGTTCAGGATTGGATGAGTAACGTCCATCAACATCTTTTATGTCCCTAAGGAGGTCAGTGATAATCAAATTATCCACCTTCTTCCTGTGTGAAATAAAACAGATAAGTTAGCCCCTAATATAAGCTTTAGTTGACTCCCAAATAATACCCCCATTTGTGCCAGGCAAGTCATTCAGCTCAAGAAACAGTGAGATCTGAGATTGTAAGAACTGTCTATAGTCTTTCTCAGCCAGGAGAGCTGAATTAAATCTCCACATTTTGCAAGGGTTACTTTGAGGAAGCAACACTACATCAAGGGATGTAGGGGCATGGTCTGACATTGCGATGCTGTGACATTCTGTAGCAAGAATTTTGGATAGCAGTCTAGTATCCAAGAGAAAGAAGTCTATATGGGTATAAGTGTGGTGGACACTTGAGAAAAAGGAGAAAGCCTGAGCCTCAAGAAATTTATACCTCCAAGGGTCAGTCAAGCCAAACTGCTGTGCAAGAGTTTGCATTATGATGGATATTTTTACGTTTTTTTCCTGGTGTTGTCTCCCCTGTTATGTGTTTCCTGGTCAAAGAGCAAAATGATTCATATCTAAAAATCCACCTCTGCTTAAACAGCAGTTGACTGATTAATTTCTATCTTTATCTGATCATGTATTTTGGAGCTATCAATTATTACTTCCTGCTAAATGTTTATGTTATTCCTTAGACTAATTTTATTGTCATTTTACACGCAGCGTGTATACAAAACGAAATTTAGCTCAGTACAGCTCTGAAGACATTTCCATTTCTTAAAGTGCAGCAGTGATAACATGTAAACATGACGATCAAATGTAAACATAAGACTGATATATTATTTTTTCCAACATTTCAGCTTTTATTTAATTCTATTATTTTCTTTATTCAACAGTTCAACAGTCTAATGGCAGTGGGGAAGAAATTGTTCTGGAGTCTGCTGGACCTGCATCCAATTCTTCGAAGTCTCTTTCCTGAGGGCAGCAGGGAGAACAGTCCATGGTGGGGGTGTGAGGGCTCATTGATAATGTTACGGGCTCGGGTGAGGATGGGTGGGGGCAGGTGGGCTCTCCTCATCCTCGGCTGGAAGTACCCTTTTGATTCAGTGAGGTGGTGTTTACAGTCCAGGTGAGGTTGTCTGTGATGTGCAACCCCAGGAATTTGGTGCTGTTGACCATCTCTACAGCTTAGCTGATGACAAGTGGAGAGTGGTTCTTCCTGAAGTCCAAGATGTTCTCCTTCGTCTTCTACATGTACAGGATCAGGCTGTCATCTTTGCACCAGTCCACCAGCCGCTCCACCTACTCTCTGTAGTCCAGGTCGTTGTCGTCTCTGATGAGGCCCACCACTGTCGTCTGCAAACTTCATGATGTTATTGGTGGTGAACCTGGGGGCGCAGTCGTGTGTCATCAGGGTGAACAGCCGGGGGCTAAGGACGAAGCCCTGAGGGGAGACTGTGCTTAGACTGATGACATCAGAGGTGTTCTGTCCAACCTGGACTGACTGAGGTCTGTTGGTGAGGAAGTCTAAAAGCCAATTGCGGAGGGGTGTATTGAATCCCAGCTTTTCCATTTTGCCCATCAGATGCTGTGGGATGATGGTGTTGAAAGCTGAACTGAAGTCCAGCAACAGCATCCACACGTGAGTGTTCACCACCTCCATGTGTGCCAGGCTCAGGTGGAGAGCAGCAGAGATGGCGTCCTCAGTGGAGCGGTTCTGTCGGTTGGCAAACTGGAACGGTTTGAATCTTGGCGGCAGACTGGAGACGATGTGTTCATTAACCAGCCTTTCGAATCACTTCATCATGATGGTAGTTAGTGAGCCGGCCAGTAGTAAATGAGTGAGGTGACTTGAGGCCTTTTTGGGACCAGATTGATGGTGGCAGACTTGAAGCATGCTGGCACTATGGATTGACCCAGTGAGGTGCTGAAAAGTCCTATAAGTTCATGATGATTCCAACCATGTTCTGTCAGCATGGGGGTGGAGGTTGGTTGAGGGCCCAAATGCAGAGATGAGGGAAGCAGCAGAGATTTGTTCTTGAAGGTTTAATAAAAATCAAAAAATAACACAAACAAAATTCAAGAATCAAACCAAAAAGCCAGAATACATCAGGAGAAAACACACATGGGGAGCCAGCAATGAGGAACTGCAGAGGTTTTGTATATATGGAGAACAGAACAAAGAATGGGCTAATGACCTGATGTTGAGCAGGTGTGGATAGAGGTAACCAGAAGGGAGCCAAAGGGGAAGGTAACTGGCACAAGGGGGCAACAGAGAGTAACTCAAAACTGCTTAAAAATAACAAATAATGGAAAATGAACCAAAGATCAACAAAACAGAATGACTCAGATTAATGAAAATCTGAATAACTAAACACTCAAAGTCCAAAAGGGGAGAACCATAACATGTTCCCATTGGCTTTGAAATAAGAAACAGGCCCACAGCACCACAGATCCTGCACCAGACTGAAGAGTAGGCAAAAGCTGTTTTTCCCACATGTTCATCCATGGTGTCACAAGTCTGCCTGGAGGGTTTGTGGCTGAAAAATCTCAGAAAACTACAACTCATTAAGTCATAAATACATAATTGATCCTGACGGGTTGTTGATGTTAATAGCTGTTTTATTGTAGCTCTGGAGAAGCCTTTGACTGAAGAAAGTCCTCAGAAGAGAAGGCTTAGGGTTATCTGTGAAGCTCTTTATTTTATGAAGAATTGTTCCTCTCCAGAGGTTTTAGATTTTAGTGAAGAACCAGCCCTCTTCTTCTACTTGTTGATCCACCCGCAGAAGATGGGGAAATAGATCCGTTCTCCACAATAGAATGAAAAAAGATATGCAGCACTTTGTCCCTTTTAAAGCTGTTTTCCAAGTGAACACAGAGGTATTTATACTCCTCCACTACTTCTCCCATGTCCATAATTGACTTGTTTCTCTTTCTTCCTAAATCTATAGCCATCTCTGTTGCTTTATCCATATTAAGAATCAAAAGATTATTTCCACACCATTCTACAAAGCAGTTAACCAGTTCCCTGTACTCAGCAGTTTGTTCGTTTCTGATTAACCCAATGACTGCACAGTCATCCGAGTATTTCTATATATGACAAGACTCTGTCTTGTGTCTTGTATTGGAAGTCAGAGGTGTACAGAGTTAAAAGGAATGGTGATGTAAGTGTTCATCATGGTGCTCCTGAATATCTGGTTAAATTGAACATTGACACTTTAGCCTTAGAAACTGTACGCTGGGGAAGGTTCTCAGTCATCCAGGTCATAGTCATTCCAAAAAAGGTAAAAATAAAACCACTGGACATTTTTTTCCAAGTTGGAAAACGTTTCGCCTCCTATCCAGAGAGCTTTCTCTTTTTCTTCTCCAAAATCCTGCTCTACATCCTTGGTGATGAGAAGTGGTTTTTGTAAGTAGTTTAAGAATTATTTCAGCTTTTGGGACGTAAATAAGTTGCAAACCGGCTGTTTAAAAAAGGATATGATGCTATGGTTGCATCATATCCTATGAATCATAACCAGTCCCAAAATAATAATAATAAAAAAATAGCAGCAAAAATTATTTTTGCTGCACAGCTTCCAACATAAGAAGAGGAAAACATGATAAAGAAATATAACATAATATATATTAATATGTCTTAGGTGGCAGAGTAAATGTATCTCTTCCTCTAGTCTCGTTGAACATCATTTTCATTCTTTTGTAGGCATATGAGTGAGTAGTAAGATCTAATTTTCTTGTGTATCTTCCATATTTTGAAATTACCAAATTATCAAGAAACTTTGCGGAAGTTCCTTGATAATTTCAGAAAAAACAGGAAAACATTAAATATAACGTACGGTATATAACTACTCTTGGAAGCTTGGATGGTTATCAGTCCCTCTTGATAAGAGCCTTTTCTGCCTCTCATCTTATTTATTATTTTTTCATATAAGTTGTACAGCAAAAATATAGAAAACAATATATTTGATTACCTTAATGTCACATCAAAAACAGATCTCAGCACCATACATACCCTACCATGCAATAAACCGAGCACCTGCGCAATCTTTAACAAAGTATGAGCATAGCTGTTTGCTGATGTCATAAAAATACATTGACTGTCAATATGGGGGAATATTCCCTCGCCAATAAAGCTATTCATCTGGAAAAAAATAGACAAGATGAGAAACAGAGGAAAAAAGCAAACTCAGACAGACCTTTGAACCGAAGACTAATTGAGTCAGCTCATTTTCCGATTTAAAATAGCAGTGTTCTTGTTTCATAAATAACTATGTATAAACGCTTTAATTAAAACCGAGCTTTAGCTGCTATTGCAGATGTTATCTTTAGCAAATGTGCAGATGCTTAAGTATAAACTAGACTGCTTAGATGAAATATTTCTGAATAAGACTGTGTTCAAAATGTTGATCAGTTTGCACAAACAAAATATCATGTACTGACAAAACAGTTATGACAGTTTGAAGAGGGTATAGATCTGCCCTGCTTTCACTCTGGTTAGTAACACATTTAAATATCCTCAAAGCATCTCTCAGATGTTATTATACTTAAAAAACCTATTTCAATCTGTTAAGTGTTCTCATTCACTGAATATTTCCAATGTCTCAGTCTCAGCACTGCAAAAACTGGACTCTGCATCACATTATTTTACACTACAAACGTAGCTGAAACTTATACAATCCTTTTAAATAGTGCATTTAAAAGGATAATACAGCATTTTGCACAATATTTATTTTACATTGCACTGAACCTTTCCATACTAATGTCCTTTTGCACCAATTTCTTATTTAAACTGGTTTTCCTTTTCTCCTACAGTGTTTACATGATAATCACTGCTGCACTTTATAATGGAAATGTTAATTTCACTGTTGGAAGCTGTAAGCAGTGTAATTTCATTTTGTATACATTCTGTTTATACAAAAGGACAATAAAGTTTGTCTAAGTTTATCATACATATTTAGCTTCCTATGTTATCTCTTGGCTTTTTTTAATTAAATATTCCACTGTAAGGTCTTGTTTGCATTCCTAACCTAATTCCTAATCTAAGGTTGAAAAACATAGAAATCTGAAGAGTGTGGAGTGCATTTGTATTTAGCTCTTTTCCATGCTTTAATACATACCAGCTTTTTCCATGATTACTGCTGCAAATATTTTGTGGTAACTTTTTTT
>NW_015150814.1:387101-398205 GCF_000732505.1 Cyprinodon variegatus
ATCTATCTATCTATCTATCTATCTATCTATCTATCTATCTATCTATCTATCTATCTATCTCCATGAAATGCTATGTGAACTAAAATAAGGTAAATGGGCAACCTATATTCACTGTTTATTCATTCATTTAACACAAAGCTAACGTTTACAAAAACAATTAGTTGCTTGCTTTTAGGTTATTTTGTGCAAAATTGTTCTTTATTGCAGCAAGTTGATTTATTGTCCTTATAAAAGCATCCGTTCCTGATGAGTGGAAATGAGCAAATTCTTATTAAAATAATACATTTATATGTTCAAAGTGGGGAAAAAATCCCTGAACATATCTTGACCTCTAATTGATTTTATTGCGAGAATAATTGCGTTACAATAAAAAAAAATGTGAAAACAAATATCCTCCGGCAGTTAACCGAGCCAGCATCCCTGCCTCATGAAAAGTTTGATCTTTGTCCTGTCCTCCCTCTCCATCTCTCTCCCTCTGCCTCTCTGTTTACCTTCCCTGTTTGCTTTGCTGCGGCTGGACCAGAGCGCGCCCGCTCGCGCGCATGCGCACACCCAGTCCGCGCACACCTTCCTCCTCGCGCCCGAGAACTTCACAGAGAGAGCGGCTCGAGCGCTTCAACGAGACCCTGACTTTCTACCGGCTGTTTTTAGCAACGAAAAGACGGTTTTAGACTGGTTTTTGTGTGTGTTTATGATTTTTTTCGATCGGTTGTTTATTGTTAACGTCACTTTAGCCTTTTAGTGTTGTTTGATAAACACAGGAAGATGAGTGAGGACGAGGAGAGACTCAGGGAAATCCAACCTGATCCTGTCTGTCAGCTGGACTGAAAGTGTCAGGAGATCGAAGATAACATCCAAGCAATGAGGTAGGATTGTCATCTGTCCTTATCACCCATTAAATTCACTTTTAGTGAATTAATTCCCTGTTTTCTTTTCAGTTTGGAAAGCTAGTTTTCTGTTTTACTAATAAATTGAAGTCCAAACTCCTCCATTTGGAGTTCTTAGTGTATTAATCATTTTTATCAAAAGTTCAACATGTTGACTTTTTTTTTTTAGGCTGTCTATGTTTAACCCTAAAAATATCTTAAATTACCATAAATGTACCCTCCAAGGCTACATTTGCATTAAATTCATCTGTGATCATTTATCATTTCCATTCCATATATGCTAACAAGTTGGTAGCTTATATTTATTTACCTTTTTTACCATCCAATATAGGTCACTTTATGTATTTTAATTCTTTACTGGCAGGACAAAGGTCTGGGAAACCTTACTGGATCATTTAAATAGTATTTATTTATCTAATTACACACAAGACGCCTAATCATGTATAACTTTATTTTTTTTTTTTAATCATCTTTGTTTGTTCTTAATATTTAAACTCATAGAGGAGATTTTGTTACAATCTAGAAGTTTTTGTTTTAAATGGGGTGATTTATTTCTACATCTAAAGTGAATGTTTCAATCATCTGTTCCCAATGTTTAGTTTGTTTTGTCCCTATCTAACCAACAAGTAGAGCAAAAGAGACAAATAGAGCAACAGAAATACCCTATTCTTAGATAAAGTTTGATTTTTAGCTTTGGTGATTTCCCTTTTTTTTTTAGGACTTTGCTTCTTTGACCAACAGATTACAGTAGTGAAAGTACCAGAAAGGAGGAAAGGATACTAACAGAACAGCAGCTCATTAAAGATTTATATTCATTTAGTATTGCATGTGCAGCTTTTGTCTGATCCAAACTGCTTACTAACAACAAGAGATCTTCATTTAATGTAAAAGTGTGCAGCATAAAGAAGATGAGCTACACCAGGCAGGTGAGCCGAGGTGAAATTGATGATGAATTACAGCTTAATCCCTGTTGGAACGGCGATATATCAGAAATGGTATCACTACAGGATAGACAGATTATGATCTACTCTAATCCTAGCATTAATGTGACACGGTAGTCGACAGGTTGCACGGAGGGGCTGTAGTCACGATATGGTGCTGCCAGTGGTTAGGCACAGAGGGTGGGGTTTTTTAATGTTTTGGTCAAAGTCAGGTAAAGAGGAAGAAGAGCCAAAAGAGGGAAGCTTTAGAAAGAGAGCTGGTCTGAAGCTTTGACTGTAGGTGACAATGAGAAAAAAAATGTTTTTAATGCGAACTGGGTGAGTCACTGACATTTCATTGTTGTACACACCTGAACAGCGGTACAGTATGTGTGCGGTGTGGAGCAGGCATGTGTCACAGGGGAAGAGCACACAGGTAGACTAACTAGTTTTGCATAATGGGGAAATGTCTCATAGTGGTGTGTTATGAAAATGGCCCTAAAACCAAAGCAAGCTACAGTCTGTGTGGGCTGTTGTTTTGCTTCTCCTCTAAAATCATTTTTATAGTGATTATAACTCGGTTTTCTGTTTGATTTATACTAATTTTGCTCTTTCTCTTTTGGGCAGAAAGATTCTTCTTCCTCATAGCATGGCAGAGAACTCATCCAAGGAGATTATGTTTGAGTTAAAGATTCCTTATCGATCCCTGGGACCTTAACAGATCATTGTGCTCGCAGAGATAACGGTTGAATAATTAAGTAATTCAATCTCTTAGTAAACAAGGGTTGGACTCTTACTGAAACAACTTTTAACACAGACTGTGAGAATAAAGACAGACTCACAATGCCAGACGAGTCCAGAGCTTTGCAGGATGACTCTGGGCAGGCGGCCTTGGTGCCGAACATTGTTGTGATTTCCAGTGAGGGCAACGGCAAAGCGAACACCTTGGAGCTTGAGGATTTCAGCCACAAAAGAGACGGTCACAAACCAAAAAGCGTCACCTCAGATCTTACTGACGGGAGCCAGTCAGGAGTTGCCGCTTCCCAGGTTGCTGTGGAAGTGGGTGAGGTGAAAACCGCACATGTTCCTGAACCTCTCAGGGCTATTTCTTTGACAAGGGGAGGGGAAGTGAAGTCACAGGGCACTGATCAGGAGCCTCCGGTCAACTCATCCAGCCATAAGCTACAGACTGACATGAATCCTCAACTGCAAGGGAACAGCTCCTCCGACTCGGACTACGGCAGCGCCAAGTCCAGCCCCGGTTACGCCTGCAGCAGCTTTAGCACGGACCTCTACGATGGAGAGCTACTGGAGCTCGATAAAAGGACGTTAGAGAAGACAAGCTCCATATCTCCCATCAATCTGTCTGAGACCAGTTTGGATTCGGACAAAGCAAACAAAAGTAACCTGGATCTTAACGGGGACGACTCCATGTGGGACAGGACTTGCACACCCAAAGACGAGAACTCCATGAATGGAAGTTCGCCTGGTTTGTCTGACGCTCCAACCGAAGTCAGCCGAACCAGAGACAGTATGGTCATAATGTCCGAGCAGGACGACGAGGATGATGACGGACAAAGCATCCAGTCCAGACGGAGTGTGAAGGAAGGGGTGTGTTGCTGCTACCAGGCCACCAACAGGGCTTTCATGCGCTGCGTGGAGGAGACTCCTGCTATGCTACCTGGGCTGGTGCTGTCTATGATCTTCTGCGTCGTCATCATTGTTGTCATTCCTGCTACAGAAAGGGTGAGATACAGCATGAGTGCTCTTCTGCTTGGTTTTGGGGAATGTCGATCCAATGGGTAGTTGTTTCCTTTATTCCAGGGGTCTCAGACCAAACCCTAGGCCTAGCTCTTTAGTAGAGTTTGACCAGTGCTTAAAGTTGCAGGATACCGGCCTCTCTAGGATTTGAGTTTGATGCCCCTGTTGTAAGAAGGCTTATTAATCAATGAATAAGTTGGTTTCAAACTTTATAATGGCTGCTCTTCTCCGCAGAAACGGTCTCTAATATATTTCTTAATTGGTTTATGCAAATAAACCTTCACAATTTAGCTAGTTCACCCAGGAATAAAATATTTAAAATGAAACAGAAGCTAAAATAACATGCTGAACACAAATCAGTTTACACTAAGTGGGTAATTTTTCTGTATTAAATTATAATCTAATAAATGATGTATTGCTTGCAGCCAGGTCTCTGTGAGCAGCCCCTCTTAACGCTTTAAGAAACTATATCATAATATATCCCGGTTTAAAATTGTACTCCTGTTATTCCCATTCAGAATGCCTTGCAAATGCATGTATATCCCCTTTAAAAACCTTAAATATTTTCCTTCATCATAATTGCAAAACTCATGAGATTTTATATAACAGATCAAAGACTATGGCTATTAGCAAAGTTATTAATAACCAACCAAATTTCTTTGACAAAAAAAAACTGAATCCAGCATGAGTGATAAACCATTCACTGCGTAAAATAAACACAAAAGACAACGGGTTGAAATTACAATTGCAGCTTTATCAGCAAATAATCACACAATGTTATTATTTCTAATACCTCTGCAGGCACTAAACACAACTGAAAATAAGCACAAATAAACAATGCAAAAGGGGAAGAGCGGTTTAAGAGTCAGTTTGAGAGTCTCTGAGAAATGTTTGAGTTTTGAGGCTTAATGCATTTGAAAGTATCCTTAAAAATAGTAGCAGATAAATGTGAATAAAAGCACATAATGGTAAAATGGAATAAAAGTTTTGAAAATGTGGAAAAAAATCTGAGATTATGGACATTTTCTATACTTTGTATTATTGCTACAGTTGCAAGACTTTTGTGGAATATGTCTTTCAGCTCTGCTTATCTAGAAGCTGGATCTCCTAAAAAGCTATAGCTCAATAAGATTTGATACCAGAAACCAGACAGAAGAGAACTTTAGGCCTTTCTGGGATTTATTAAAGGCTTGAACATGATTTTTACATCCGATCCAACAGATTATTGGACAGTATGAGGGAGGGGTGCACCGATTTATCACCCGGCCAATCGATCGTCTTCGATTTTCTTAATGTCGGGAGATCTGTGATTGGTTGATGTGACACCAGTCTTTTCTACCAAACTGATCTACATCTGTAAAGGTCTAAAATCCACCCACTGTCAACACCTTAAACTTGAATTTATATTCAGGAGCAGTTATTTTAGAAGTTTTAATTGTATCACAGGCAATGATAACTATTTTTTCAGTAAAATAAGATTGAAATACCTTGTTTCTTGTGATCTTATAAAAACTGAGTTGTTATAAAAATATAGATTGGAATCTGCATGTCAGGCTTTTGAAATATCGTGAATCGGTGATCAGCCAGAAACCAGTAATCAGTGCACCCCTAGTATGGGGTCGTATCTGTTACATTTCACTGAAATGCATAAAGCTGGTCTGATTGCAGATGATTCTCTGCGTAGCTCCAACCGACTCCTAGTCTAGTCTGGTCTTACCTATGCAGGAATTTGATGGGAACATCATGAGTCAGACAGGAAGAGAGAGACGGTGGCAAAATAAAACACACCGGATTTTGGGGTAAAAGGTAGAAAAAGTTAAGGTGAAGCAGGCAGGTTTATAGGTTCATCTGGAAACAGACAGTGCAGCTTTAGCAAGTGGAACAGATATGAATACAGGCAACCAAGAGAATAGAAAGCAGAGGAGGAGAAACTATGTCCTTTTATCTTCTCCCATTTTAACGTCCACAAACCTGCTTCCATTTATGCTGGGGAAAGTTCTGGGACATACGGAAGAGGATTAGGGACACTGAAAAAAATTAAAAAAGTTAACTGATTTTTACAATTTATTTAAGTATGCTATCAGAAAAAAGGTCAGAATTCTGAATTTTTTCTCACAATTCTGACCTGAATCTCAGAATTTTGACTGAATTCTTACAGCTAACAGAAATGTTAGCATCAAGCTGTAGCCATGTCTGTTTTAACTCTGTTGTTTTAATCATCTTCTGCTCTTCCATTAATGAAATAGCATCACCACCCCTCGGGCACGTAAAAAGCTGCCTAATTCATTTTCCACCAACCTGTTACTGTTCCTCCCAAACAACTCACATCTTTGTCAGTGAAGCTGAGCGCTCCCACATCTTTTCCTTCATGGTGCCCATCTACAATAGGATCCAAAATTCAGAATTCTGACTTTTTTCCCTTATTAAACTGAAATACATTTTAAAACCAGTTAACTTTTTTTCATTTTTTTCAGTGTCCCTCATCCTCTTCCATAGGGACAGACCCTCCCTCTGCCCAATTATAAATCCCATCAGAGCTTTTAGAGTCAGACTTAAGCAACTTGTTCTGTCCTTAACACAGAGATGTGCTCTAATCTAACCCATTCATCTGTACCTCTGGTTGTATATAGGGCTGCACGACTTTGGTGGGAAACCCAGTTTAAGCGTATTATCGCCATCTAAAGGACTGGAGTCAGAATGTGTTTGTTTTGTTAAATATAATGCAACCAAACTGAAGTGCTTCTGCAATTTTAAAAATTGTGTTTTGCAAAAAAAAAAAATGTAATTCTATTTCCGATGCAATTAAAAGCTTGGCCCAGGATGTATCTTGAGGGTCATAATCCTGCTGAGAAAAGCACCTCTGCCCCATACTAAAATATTTTGGAGCCTTTTAAATGTTCCTTTAAAGGATGGGCCTGTATTTAGCTCTGGGAAGCTTAGCTTTAGAGAAGGATCCCTGCAACATGATGCTGCCACTGCCATGCTTTTTAAAGGTAATCTGCAAGGCTAAACTAGTTAAATATGTCTCATCTGATCCAAGCACCATATTCTACACGTTTTTCCCACATGGCTCCCTGGAATCTACAAATATAACGCTGTGGTTTCCTTTTTACAATGCCCAGATTTATGTAGAGTTTAGCTAGTAGTTCATTCCACAGATTCTCCCACTTGAGCTGCAGATCTCTGGAGCTCCTCCACTGCTGTCCTGTCAGCTCAGGTTAACCTCCATCTTTCTAGGTTGTCAGTGGTGCATTTCTCCATTTCTTTGCAAATTACAGTTCAAAGCTTGGAATATAGTCTTGATGATGCTGTTTGCTCTCTAACCAACCTCTAAGGCCTTTACTCCTGCAATAATGCAGGGGCTTGTTGCACTGAATTGATGAAGGAATAGCAGATTAAATCGCGGTAACAAGACAAACAGATATTACAGTTTAATTGTGAAAATAAACCACCTCACAATCATTTTATTCTCATCGAATCCTGAAAAAATAAAAACAGTTGATTGTCTCAACGACAGGAATGTTTATATTACCCAGATCCTGTCCTTCAGGATAATTCATGAATCTTTTCTACAAGAAATGTTCCTTGTTTGCGCTGAAACTCCCTCCGTTTGAAGAAACTTTTACTCTGTTTACTGGCAGCACCAAAAACAACAAAACATGATTTTTGAACGCCTGAAAAAGCATAAACAAAATCAGCTGATGGCGTTTGCCATCTTGCCAGTTAAAACTGTTGTAATGGGAGACGGTAGCCTTATTGTGGCGGCAAATCTGGAGACACCACATACGTCCGGCTGACGAAGAGCACATCGTTCAAACCCTGATTAAGTTAAGTCTCTCTAGAAACCTGCGGCCATATTTAGAAATAAAATCCTTAGAAAACATCACTAGTGACTTAGATCACTACCAGGAAATAAAAGCAGAAGAAATCCCTTTAAAAGCTCTGAAACCAGAACATATGAAAAACCCTTTTGTCTTTTAAAAACTCAATGTTTTATTTTCTTAAAGAATTAAATGCCAGATTGTATTATGCAAAGACTGACTTAAAGATAGATTATCCAACGATCCCTTTACTTAACTGATTACTGACGGGATTGTTTGTTTCTTGCATATTTGTTTAGAAATGGAGAAGCAAAGACGGTCTGTCCAGTCAAAAAACGGAGAGCACCATTGGAGGGAAAATGAACCAGCTAAAACAGGAATTAACTTAGTATTTAATTAGGCTTCAAACCTGTTTATCCAGATCACTATTACATTCCTGTGCTTCAGGTTGCACTGTGTTTAACTCCAATAAAGCAGAATGTTCGCCCAGAGCGTGCAAACAACTTCACTTCCGTTTGAAACAAAATTTTTTATGTCTACCTGTGTTTTAAATGTGAATCCTGTCAAGTGAACATAGTTTGATTGAGGAAAAAACTAATTTTGCATCAAAATTGGAGGATTTTTGTTCTGTTTTATTAGTCTTTAGAGAAGCAATCCAGGGAACTTCTTTATCCATATGTCAACGTCAGAGCGGATCGGCGTGTACTACGTCAGGACTTCCCCATTTAGTTATCTGCACCTCCCCAACACGTCACACCTACGCAGACCTCTGCAGAAGTAATTATCATGTTAGGTTTTCTATATTTAAACCGCACCCTGTTATGATAACGTGCGGGGAGGTGGGAGGGAAGGTGAATCTGACTGTATGGCCATTAGTAACTATACCTAAAAGAAAAAAGGCCATGGAGTATAGAAGCAATTATGAAACGCAAGGTAATAAGGATATATAAGAAAGAAAAATCATTCAAGTAATAAAAGTTTGACTTTATGTTCCATTAAAATTATTAAAGCATATTTTTGAAAACATTATACCAGCAGTTTAATACTGTCAGATTTTTCATGCATCTGTAAAGAAAAAAAAAGCTTTTAATTCCAACCATTTTTTGGAATACAATAAAAAACACAGCCAAATATGAAACTAGGTCAGAGCAAAGGGAAGCCTGAATTACTGTGAGGGACCGAGCCGGTTAAGCATGAGGACACAGGACAGTTTTATTTCCCAACACAATGAACACAGGGCCCTTAACATAAAACAATTTTAAACAAAATCACCTACCAAACACCAACAACACCCTCTGATCAGACCAAACTGATACACTTGGACAGGGGAACATCTCTTGACTCATTTAACTAACAAAAAAAACCTTTGAGTAATAACTTAAATGACTAAAAACTAAATATACAGTTAACCAACTAAAAAAATGATAAACCAAAGATCTAAATGGTCCTCCCCCATGTTGGAGCTCTGAATGGTATGACCCAATCAGCACAGCTGGGATTGGAGCCCCTTAATGAGTTCTGCTTCTGTTTCAAACGTCCCCACCATAGCACAGGAACACACAGCTACGGTTAAAGGGTTTTTAACGTAATAAGATATCCAGGAGTTAATTTAAAGTGCTCCATTTAATTAGAACTGATGTATTTTAATACAGACAGATAAATAAACTACACAAAACCATATTTCTTGTAAAGAGTGTGCAAAATAAAGAAAAATAAAAAGTGTTGGTGCGCAGGTTTACTGACTGTGTGGCCAAAACATTTACCTGTGATGGATTTGTACAGGAAATTTATTTTAGCTTTTAATTTACGACCTTACAAAGCTCTCAAAGCCGTAACAGAGGAAAGGTGCTGCACAATAAAGGCCAATTTATGCTTCTGACATATAGCCTCTGTAACCGTTAAATCTGTCTCTGTGCGTGACCACGCCCCCGTGCAGAGGTTCTGCTACTATCGTCGCACACTAAAAGATAATCCTGACTACACGTCGGAAGGTCGCAAACCCACGCAGACCCGAAGCAGAAGTGCGCAGACAAAAACCAATTGTGATTGGTCCTTGGTATGCCTTTCCGGCTGTCTGTGTGGTCGTGCTTCTGGAATCGGTGCCGGGGTGCACCATTTTTAAAAACCGAGGAACAACTACAATGGACAACCTACGCATTCTGCCTTTTTCTTTTTGCCAACTCCATTAACAGAACCTGTTCCTCTGTGATTTCTAGAGACTCTAGATTCATCTCCGTGACTGTGATATCTTGCAGATGCGCCATTGTTGTTTTGAAAGATAAACACTCCCACCGGCACCGCTGAAGTTCTGGTAACCATCCGCCAAAGTTCTCGTGACCATCCACCGAAGTTCTCATGAGTTCTCGAATAGGCTCCCCTGGCGCTTTGGTGGGAAACTGCTGTGCGTCCCTAGAAATTGCAGAGCGACGTTGCAGAAGCATACCAGCAAACCTGGTTCACGACCAGACCCAAGCGACAATTGATGTGTGCGGTTGCAGAAGTATAATCTGCCCTTAAGGATGATTTCGGTTTGATCAGGGTTCATAATCTGTCAGAAATAACACAGTTATATTATCTTTCATAGAGGATTTACATTTAATACTTTTTATTAAGCAAAATATTGTTTCTATGGATTTTTCCAGCCACATTTTCTTTGTAAGAGCAGGATTTCCTTTACTTACACTCAAAACGTGTAACGCTCACATTTAACACTTCTTATAAACTCTTCTAAGTTCTAATCAGCTCATAGATCTAATCCTTCTTGGACAGAAATTTCTCCTCTCGTTTACTTCCTTCTCCTGCGCAAACCAGCCTCTGCTCGAGGTAGAGATATGCTTTGTAGTCAATAGAACAACAGCCTTAGAAAGGGTGTACTTGTTTTCTTCTATTGAGTTTGCTTGTTACTGCTTCCTTATAATGAAATCCCTTTTCAAATTTTTTCTTCTAACCTAATTGTGTGCAATAATCTTCGATATGCCAGATCAAATATATGAACTCATAGAAAAAAAAAAATTAAGAAACAATTTAACCCAAAAAAAATAGGCTAGTGTTGGAGTCAGACCATCTTCAGGCCTGAGGTGAACACAAAATCCCTCTTCATAGTATGCTAATCCTGCAGAGGCTAATTCTCCCTCCAACAGAAAATTTGTTGAATTTTCATTGTTGATGTTGGAATCACATGTTTTTATTTATTTTCTAATTGTTTGTGTTTTCAGCTTTATTATGTCCGAATTTATATTGCAAAGCAATTTTACTATCAGGAAGCAGTAAACAGCAAACTCGCTAGAAGAAAATAAGCACACCCTTCCTGATGCTGTATTTCTATTGGCTAGAACGGTTGCTATGCGACAATCTGACTCTAGTCTGAGAGAGAGAGAAAAAAAATCAGTTATGACGGGTTTACGAGTGAATCTCTGAAACTGCAACAATCTGATGCCCTTTGAGATTATGTCTCTTAGACCTCTTAGCTCCGCCTTAAATCAAGCACTGTGTTCTATCCAGATGCTGGGCTGTAAAGTAGATGTGTACCTGTCTACATAGAGATGGACTTTTAAACAAATAGAACAGTTTAAATGCGGTAGGCACATCTCAACTCATAGAGTGCAGCGCTGAGACAAGTCAAGGCGAAATATTGCAGAATTAATCAAGTTTAGAAAAATGAATCTAAATTTGCACAAAAACAAAGTATTACAGTGTTTTAGTATAATTAGATAAC
>NW_015150814.1:398940-402886 GCF_000732505.1 Cyprinodon variegatus
ATGACACCTTGATATGTGCTTTAGAATGGCTTTGTCTTCGTTCAAACTCAGGACCTCATTTTTATTTCAATTCTGTTTAAAGTAACGTATTATAATTTTACTGGTTCAGAATTTTATTTATTCGGATCCCGCTGATTTTTAATTGCTCCCCCCTTCGATAGACTGTCTCTGGTCAGAAACAACCAATCAGAGCCAGGAGGAATGTCTTAGCTGTGTAACATCGTTTGAGCTCAATCCAAAGCATATTGTAGATGTTTCACCCCTGCCAGTGATTGTGTTGCCGTGCGTCAAGGCAGCCTGCCAGCTTTTAGGTCCAATTTATACAGTTTATCTGCAAAAACCTACTGCTGATTCAGGGTTCAGCTACTCTTTAACGTGTAGTAGAGCTTTCAAATATATATTTATGTTCCTTTATTGTTCTTTTTGTTTTCTAATGTGATGCACTGAGCAGACAAAGCCATTAGTCGAAAGGAGAAGAAATGAGGCACAGTGGGCAGAAGATCCCATGAAACCCTTCAGCTGAAGTGACCAACTACCAAACCTATTAGTTCCAGTGGCTCATATTATTATTTTTATTATTGCTCTGGGAAAAATAAACCATAAAGTCAGTCGCAATAAAAATAATGGAAACACTGATGATAGTGATAAACACCATGTAAGTGCAGCTTTTCAGAGAAATATTGTGGTCTGTTATGTTTGTGATGCTTTCTAGAAGTATGAGCTCAGGGAGAAGGTATGTGGGATGTTAGTCAGAGTTTTTGGGTTTTCTATTTATGAAGAATCCCTTTCTTTGCAGCGATTGGAGAAATGAGAAGTGGATTTATGTCTTTGTTTTGCAGATTTATGCAACTTCACCATGACTGCTAAGCAAACAGAGGGTTGGGTCAAGCAAAATATTTAACTAACTTAGAGAAATGCGGCAGGAAGGCTTAGTAGAGCAAACAGATTTGTTTATGTGGATGAGATAAAACGGGAAGAAACGTCAAATCATCGGCATGAAATGTGATTAGGCAGCAGGAGAAGCCTGGCTAGTTTTCTCTGGTAAGGCCTGGTATAAAGTAGAGTAGAGGCTGGAGGTGTTGCTGATGGAGCTTTGAGCTGATAAGCGTGAGATTTTTCAGACCAGGACCCCAAAATAAGAGATAAACAGGAGCAAGGATGCTGATTCGGGGGAATTAATCTCCTATTTGAAAATATGTCTCAGAATAAGTCATGAATGCTCTCTCAGGAAGCCCATTGCCTGTACGTGTCGTTAACAGTACTTTACGTCCCGCAGGTTTCTCTAGGTAACTACGCTGAGCACGTCGGCGCCCTGGCGGTGGTGTGTGTGGTTCTCTGCCTGAGCTGCATCTTGCTTGTGTGCCTGCCCTGGTTGGCCACTGTGAGGCGCTGTGGAGGAGCGCTGGCGCTCTTTGTCTGGGGGATGCTCTACGTCACCGCCATAGTCTTCATCTTCACTGGGGGGCCTGTGACGGCGTGGGAACAGGTGAGAGGTTGACTGAAACAGACCAAATAGAAAACGGTGGAAGTAATTCCTCCCGTACGGTTCAGGTTTTAACGTTTCCTGTCTTCCTGTGTGGTCAGGTGGCGTTTTTCATCTTCCTCTCTCTGAGCGTTTACACCGTGCTGCCCCTGTCTTTGGCCTGGGCCCTCATAGTTGGCATAGGAACCAGCCTTTCTCACATTATCATCATCAGCGTGTACGTCCCCATCAAGAGTCCAAACACCCCACAACTGGCCGAGCAGGTAAAGCCTCACCGTTTTAACCTACCAACAAAGTTGGTTTTAAATTAAAGGTGCATTATGTGTGAACGACAGTAGATATTTGCAACAATATCAGCCCATCTGAAAGGTGGAACGTGACGTAAAGGTTGGCCCAGGCTGCACAAAAGCATTTTGTTATTAGTGACCATCCTGGTGTACTTCCTGTGGAAAACATGTAAATCATTACAGCTGTAACTGTTTTACCGCTACATCCAAAACCCTCTCATGTGCGCAGTCAGGTAGTTATTTAAATGCCGCTCATTGTGTTGTTTTTTTTAATGTAGGCAAATTCATAGGCTGTTCATACTGTGTTGTGAAAAGGGTGTGCGCTCCGTTCTCAGAGCAAACTAACGAGGGCCTGAACGGCCTGATTTCTGTTTCAGCTGGTGGCCAACGCCGTGCTATTGGTGTGCGCCAACTGCATCGGGGTCTTTCACCTGTGGATGACCGAGAACGACCTCAGGGCATCCAATAAGAAGAGAGAAGAGTTCAGCGCCGTGCGCTCCCAGAAGGATGTGATCAAATACCAGCAGGTTAAAAACAAAACACTGCATTTATGCTCATGCTGCAGTAATTATACAGTATCCTTGTTGCTCTGAATGCTTTTATTTAGCAGGAACAAAGTCCTTCATAGTAGCATCTTGTTTTACCGGCTCTGAGTTTAAAATCGTTATGCGTAATTGGTCTCATTAAAGGGCTCTTTACATGGACAGCCACAGCCTGGTACCTGTGTGCTTTCCTTTGCTATTAGGCCAATAGATTAATCATTCACTCGTCTGAGGCTCAGCAGCAATAGAAAAGGCAAACCCAAATGGCCACCATTCATTGCAGGCAAACAAAGAGACCAAACGCCAACCTACTGGGCAAACACATGGAGCCGTCCGCAGGCTCTGAGCGCATCAGCGTCGTTTCAGAACGACGCCAAAGTCTCACACTTTGACCGTGTTTCCTCCGACACAGGAGGGGCTGCTTCTGTCCGTGTTGCCACGCTACATCGCCGTGGAGCTGAAGAGCGAGGTCATAAAGAAGCTGTCCAAGCCAAAGGACAACGGGGAGAACGAAGGCGGCAACAAACACAACTTTCACAGTCTTTACGTGCGGCAGCACAAGGACGTCAGGTGAGAACGGAGCAGAGACGGGCGGAGGGTCTTTCAAACCCCTCTCCTGTTTGGCTGCAGTCTTACCTCAGTGTTCAAGCACTGGAGCCTTTTCCCATCATCAGATTACAACCACAAACCTCTGTGTTTTTACTGGCATTCAGTGCGGTTGAGCAACAGAAAGTAATGCAGCACTATAAAAGGAAGAGAATGAACTAAAAATTAAAGCCTGTTCTCAACAGAATCCATTAACGGCTATAATATATGTAAACTGTAGGTATAGAATAAAATGGAAAAAGAAGGCTTTAAAATGAGCAGAGCCGCCCAAAATGTTTTCCTTAACAGCCTTTCAGGGAGATAAAGGAACCTGGGTGGCTTTATGATACAATTTACAAAGAAATGAGCCATGACTCAGCACTTAAGTCACAGTAATACAGGGAGGAAACTCACACTTTGTTTAATCGGTTCGTCACTCATCGGACGTATCTAAAATAAAAAAAAGGGACAGCACAGCTACTCCCAGACACATTTCTTCCTTCTGTTTCCCTTATTGAACAGCTGGGTACTTTTTCATGTTTTTACTGAACGAAGAGGAAAAAATGGTGAATATTCTCAGTCATCCAGATCATAGTCATTCTAAAAAAGTTAAAAAAAAAAATAAATCCACTGGACTATGTTTTCCAAGTTTGAAGACGTTTCGCCTCCCATCCAGGAAGTTTTTTCAATTATCTGACCTTTTTATTTTGAAAAAGCTTCCTGGATGGGAAGCGAAACGTCTTCAAACTTGTAAACCATGTCCAGTGGACTGTTTGTTTTTATTTTTAATAAAAATAAAAAAAGTGTTAAGTTAAAAAGGCTACTCAAGTACTGAGTAACTGATCTACTTACTACCCCTGAGCATAACAACTGATTTAATGTTTGTCAAAATGATGTCTAAGTGAACAAAACATGAAGTGATATGCAGATTCTGTTGTCTATCAGAGGAGATAAATTATTAATTAAAAGATTACGCTAGAAAAAAAAACACATAACATACAGTAATTACACAATCATACCTTTAGGTGGAATGAAAACGCTTCAAAATA
>NW_015150814.1:403759-417623 GCF_000732505.1 Cyprinodon variegatus
TCCATTTTTTCCAGTGTATCTGGCTGCTTGTTAAACTCAAACGTTTTCCCTGTCTGCTTGTTTAGCATCCTGTATGCAGACATTGTGGGCTTCACAAAGCTGGCCAGCACCTGCACCCCCGAGGAGCTGGTGGCGGTCCTCAACAAGCTGTTTGGCAAATTTGATGACATTGCAAAGGTAAAGCTGCAGGTTACGTTGAATATGAACCATGATGTGTTTTTATAAAAGTCAAACTCGTTGCTGAATCCTGTTTCTCTCCGATTATAGAAGAACGGGTGTCTTCGTATCAAGATCCTAGGGGACTGCTACTATTGCGTCTCCGGCCTTCCCGACCCCATTCCCAGCCATGCTATTAACTGTGTTCAGATGGGCCTGGACATGTGCACGGCCATCAGGTCTGTGTCCTTTTAACAATAATGTTTTTATCCAAGTATTTCAGAGGAGCTTTAAAATCTACAATAAACCCACCATCATTTTAATACAAACTTCACGTTTCACCTGAACGTTTTTAAACCCACCCAGGCTTTTTCCCCACAGTAGCAGCTCAGCATCACACTGCTGCAATGTTTTCACCATGCAAACATGTTTTGCATAATGTACTCTCTGTTCTTTGCAGTAGGATGCAAATATTTATGGCCAAAAGCTGGAAGCCTCATCGATTCTTTGGAAATTCAAATATGACGCTTATGCAGATTTAATGTGGCTTTATTTGGCTCTAAATATAGAACTTTGCTTTTATTTTTCCAGGTATTGAAATGAGCTTAAAGGGTTACTATACTTCCTGCTTAAAAACAATGAAATTCGATTCATATTCGACGCCTGATGTTAGCATAGGAGGGCGGCGCCAGAGCAGAGAGCTTCAGGAACAGTGAAAATCATTAGGGGAGATTTATTTTAGCGCTTATCAAGCAAATAGGTAGAAATGAATTGTATTAAATTATAAATCAAACCTAAAAGGCTGCATTTGCACCTTATTTCATGTTTCAGTGAACTGCGACGGGCCACGGAGGTGGACATCAACATGAGGGTCGGCGTTCACACCGGCAACGTGCTCTCTGGTGTGATCGGCTCCCAGAAGTGGCAGTACGACGTGTGGTCAAACGACGTTACCTTAGCCAATCAGATGGAGTCTGGAGGACTTCCTGGGTAAGCACTTGAATCAGAGAGGGAATTAAAGTTGGGTTTTTTTCCTTTGAATCTAATCAGTAAACGTTTTAACTTCTGCGTGAAGGCGAGTCCACATAACCAAGGAAACCCTGCAGCACCTGAACGGAGCGTACGAGGTGGAGGAAGGGGATGGGGAAAGTCGGAACCCTCATCTTAGCGGAAGACAGACCTACCTGGTTATCGACCCCAACAAGCCAAACCGAACCACTCGGAGGTCCAACACGGTAGGCATCAGCCTGTTTGTAGGGAAACATTTCTTTAAAATGTGTTTAGAAAGGTTCTGCGTTTCAGTTTAATTGTCTTGTATTGATTTGGCGCCGCTCTGCTGTGTAATTCCAGAATAGCAGCCTCTCTGCTGGCGAGAACAAGCAGCGGGCGTCCGTCCGGATGTCTCAGTACCTCCAGTCGTGGAAGAACATCCACCCGTTCGCTGACCTGAGCAACCCTGAGAAGAAAAAGCCCTTCAGGCCTCTGAAAGGCGTCATAAAGCGTCCACGGCTCACATCCACTGTAAGTGTGAGGAAGCGCCGCTACCCCTGCTGTGCTGTAAAGGCCACGCCGTGTCACGGCAGCGTGATCACGCTATTGTATGATGAAGGGAGGTGATGACGGGGCTCACGACTCTAACAGAGTTTGTTTGTGTTTGATTCAGGAAGGGCACCCGTTCCCCGGCGGCCCCAACCGGTGAGCAGCAGGAATCTGTTACACAACCATTTACTCTAATTACACATCCATTCAAAGAGCTACATAAAAGCAGCAATACCCTTTGATCTGAGAGATTGCCGTCAGTAACACTCCCTCATTTCTTTCAGCCTGTCTATCGATAGCAGCATAAAGGGATCTCTGGACACCGTGGACTTAGCCGGGTAAGGTTCACCTCCCATTTACGGTCAGCATGTCTGAATTTTAAACTTTGCTTGTTCTAATCCTCTATATTGCTTTTTTTTTTGTTCAGGAGGAAAGCAAAGAAGCTGAACTGGTTGACTCTGTTGTTTAATGACCTCAGCTTAGAGAATCAGGTACAGTATTTCTATTTATTTTTTTAACCACACAGGAAAATATTCATATTCCTTTAATTGTTTTGTGTTTTATGACAGATTTTCATGAGTTTTCCTTTGATATCTGATATCTGATAAATTTGTAAGAGTAAAAAAAAACAAAAAAAAAACATGATGCACCCAGTCTTGTATCCTTGGATACCAGTAAATAAAACTGAGCAGGGGGTCTGAAAGCTTTGCAGTTCAAAGATGGACAAAAATAACGTGTCTACAGCAACAATAAACTTTTTTATTAATATTTAAAGCCTCATAGGAAATGATCTTAAGATTTTCAATTTTCAGCACTGAAAACATTATCACCTAGAAATCTGACTCTTTTTCCTTTATGTTGAAAAGTTTGTTTTGGTGTTTGGCTATGGGTAAAACCTGCCAGAAAATCCGTGGTGTGTGAATGGAGTGTTTTTTTTGTGTGTGTTGTTTTTTCTGGGTGGTTTCTTTGTTTAAACCAGAAAAGCCCACAAGAGTGTGCCTCCATACAAAGCATGATCCTGGTCCTCTTCTATTTAGGTCATTTGTTGAAGGATGCTAACATTAGCCCGTATTGCTTTCAATACTCCTGTTTCTATTCCACCAGAAGCAATCAGGGACTCACCTGCAGACAGTCGGTTATTTTTGCTGCTCGTGTGGCTATTGTGTTGGAGATCAAGAAGCGACGCTAAGCAAACTGCTTCCCTTGCTAACAATACATCAACATGAACGTCTAATCATAGAAGTCAAATTCGAGAGGACAAGGCTCAGGATGAGCTATGTTTATTTATTATTTTCTCCAAAAATGATTAAACACGAATTCATAGACACTTTCAGGGGGATTGTAAGAGTTAAATAGCAGATCATGACTCCACTTTAAACAAAATCATTTTGTAAAATGAGACAAGCTAATTTAGCCACCACAAATATGAAAGATAAAGAACAATACTTAACCTATCTTAAAATAAAGCACAGTTAAAGCATTAAATGACTTTGTACCAACAATGCAGGGCCCATTGTAGACATTTTATTTTTATATTACATTAAAACACAACAGAACTCTTTCTTATTGCCTTAGAGCCACATTGAAGGGAACACAGAGCCACTGGTGGCTCTGGAGCTGCAGGTTGCAGTCCCCTGATAAGGTGCAACTAGTTGCCAAAAAGCTAAGGAAAGTCTATATTTCAGTCAAAAATATGCTGTAGTTTGGGACACGACAAATACAGATACAACCTATTTTTTAGCTTACATGTGGAAATTTAAGACCCCTTAACACGCAATCAATACTGTGGAAGATAGAAGGCCATGTTTGGTAGCTAATCATAGCGATGGAAACAATGTAGCTAAAGCTAACCTTGAGGAAAGCCTGTTAGAAGCTGAAAAATACAAAACTTTTGTTGTTTTTTATCCAATCTGACTGAGTTTCTGACAAATCTCTCTTTCCACATGTTAAAAGCTGCTGAAGTCGTCTCTGCTGAAAACAGGCTTTTTATGATTATTGAATCAGATAGGGTGATTACATTTGAAAAAACAAACAAAAAAACTGTATCCTTCCACTTCATAGTTATTGGAAACTATTTGTTGCCTAAACTCCCAATAAAAGCAGCTTAAATGTTTTGTTTTTTTTGGGACAAAATGTGGAAAAAGTTGGAGCTCTAGTAACCTGGTGCATTAACATTGCATGGCCTTTGCATCTCACGGGCTAACTCTGAATTCACTGTTTTCCAGTTCCGCCTATCGAAGGTGACGAATCTGCACTATTCAGTGAGCTGCCTCACTGTGATCTTTGTGGCTCTCTTTACCGTCCAGATGCTTGTCTCCGAAAAGTAAGTACACCTTTACTCATTAATACTAACAACCAATCATCTCTTCTTGAGGTTAGTCTGCAGCCCGGCTGACTGGAACATCTGAAGAAGAGCTTGAAATATTAATTAAGATGAACGGTTGAACCAAACTTTTTTTTCTTTTCAATGATTACAGGAACTTTCCAATGGCCGTCTCCTATGGGGTGACTTTCCCAGTGATGGTGGCACTTCTGGTGATCTCTTTCAGTGCATACATGAAGGTAAACAAACCGTCTGATGAGATTAACTATGCACTCATTTGTTCAGTTGTCTTAATGAAATTCATGAATGTTTCAGGATGTGTAGAATTTGAATTTAATACATTTGCAAAATGCTAAAAAAGTCAGGCTTAACTGTCAGACACAAGCAATTAAGAAGTATATTTTATAGATCTCCCTTAAAGAGACATGATCTCAATTCGTTGATCTACTTAGAAGAAGTGGAACAAATTCAGAGCAACTCTACAATTTCTCCCTTTTCCCCCCTCAGAGTTTGCACTCCAAATTGCCGTTAAACGTGCAGTGGGTCTTGAAGCTGTCGCGTAACAACACCGCAAGGGCGGCGCTACGGCTCCTACTAGTTAGTCTCTGTGTTCTCATCACTTTGCTCATGGCAGTCCTCAACTTTGTGAGTATCCGTTGTTTTTATTTTGACCCAGACAGGTTCTCTATAAGGATGGATGGATGGATGGATGGATGGATGGATGGATGGATGGATGGATGGATGGATGGATGGATGGATATAGAGATGAATGGATAGATATAGAGATGGATGGATATAGAGATGAATGGATAGATATAGAGATGAATGGATGAATGGATGGATATATAGATATATATCGATGGATGAATGGATTTATGGATGGATGGTTGTTTTACTCCGTTATTGCTGCATAAATAATGTTCATATTCTGGTCTCCCATTATTCATGTTAAACTGTGTTTGTTTTCCCTCCAGTACTTCGTCCCAGGACGTGAATGCACATCGGTCACTAATGAAACTGCATTACAGGGATTGAGGCTGTATACTTTCCCGGTGAGGAACTCCAGAGAAACAGTTCATCAGATTGCAGAAATTATTTGGAAATTTGCTGACTTTGCTTTGTTCAGCATTAGCATTCATTTCTGAAGGTGTTATTAGCTTTTTATTAGACATTATTTTTTACATCAAATTAAACATAACATGAAAAAATACTTAATTAGCTATAAATGTGTTTGAAGGAATCCTAACATTGAACAGGTTTATGTGTCTAAAGTGAAAACTATTAGAGGTTTTGATTGAAACTTGAACATTAAGGCAAAGTCATTTACACTGATTTTTCATCATCCCAGTATTACCTGTACTGCTGCCTGCTGGCCATGCTGGGAGTGGTGGCGTTTGTCAGGATCTGCTTCTCTGTGAAGGGACTCCTGCTCACCCTGGCTGTGGTGGTCTACCTTGCCCTCTTCCTCCACGTCTACGCCCAGAGCTCCTACTGCCTCGTGGATCTGCTCTATAATGACACCAAGTGAGTGAGCTTTGCATTAAAGCCATGCTGTTCACACTGCTTGTGGAAAGGCTTCTTTAGCAATACTCTAATAAACACAAACATATGAAGAGATAAAGTGGAGTCAGCAGCAAAGGCTCTGGATCAGTGTTTTCAATCCTCCTGCATAATGTCGACTGAAGGAGGTTCTAATGTATTAAAGTTTTTTAAGGATTAGAGACCTTCCTGTGTACAGGACGGCCATTTTTGATTGACAGATGATGGTTTGCGAGAAGTGGTACATTTTCTGCTTCTTTTTTTTTTTTTTGGAGCTTAGAAATTTTTGCATGCAAGTGATATTTTAGATGAGAGTTTAGTTTTTTTTTCAGTTTTCATTAATACGTCTGAGTTCTGCTGTTTTACAGTCTGTGGTAAAACAGCAGGACTGGTTATAATAGATGCATGTTATACGGGGTTTAAACTCAACCCTGGACCAGATCGACAGCAGGGACACACCCTGGCTCTGCTTCTACACCAGACCTTGGAACTAGAGTTTAAACTATTAATCGGATTAATTGATTATTGAAATAATCGTCAATTAATTTAGTAATCGATTAATCGTTAACTGGAGTATAGAGACTGTAAAACATGAATTTAGCTGACAGAGCAATCCACTTAGAGCAGTAATTATAAAAAGACTGTCATAAAGAAAAAATAAATAAATATTTTGCATTTAAGATTTAAAAAAAAAAACTTTTTTCATCTGTCAATATGCTCTATCTAGACTATAAGTGGAAAAGATTTAGTTTCACCTGGTTTAAATTCTGTAAAAGAATCTTCTCCAAGGAACTTTTTTCCTAACTGATTATTAATCCAAAAAATAATCAACAGATTAATCGATTAGCAAAACAATCAATAGTTGCAGCCCTACTGGAGCGCTTTGAACCAGTTGCTGGAGCAGATAACTCCATGATAAAGCCGACCCAGGACCCTGAGACAGACCCTGAAGCTGTAACTCACCCCTGTTTATCCTAACTCTGGAGCGCTTCGGGTGCAGTACGACAATTAAAAAAGAGGAGAATAATCAAAGAGCTCGTATCCAAAGACATTTTTTAAGTGTCTTATGGAAACATAAAGAAGTTCAGGATCACAGTTACATCAAACACTAAAGTAGGAGCAGAAACCCCAGGAGTCGGACCTTTTCCTCTCAATCATGAGATACTGTAGGCGAACGCTGCTCCCCTGATACGACCTATTACCACCTCATGACATTGGGTTTAAAAATCTCTGAGAAAACAAACCCAGCTAAACGAAGCTGTGAATGTTTTCGCTTCGATCCGCTGAAGCGAACAGCAGTGTGAAAACATCGTAAATGAACCATTATGAATTAAAACACATGAACCCCGAATCCAGAAAAACAAGAACCTGCATTTTTCTTCAATTTTGTTTAATTAAGATTAATTGTACTGAAGCTTTACAGCCCTGCCGACTCCATCCTGAGATTAGAGGGTTTATATGAGCCCCTAAAGATAAGAACTAGTCTGTCAGTCGGACCTGAGAGGGACTCTGTCAACTCATGGGAAGGTGTTGGATTTCTCTGCTTTTGTCAGTGACTTGGAGCCCAGATTGGGAATCCTTTTCTGCGGTTTCAGATCACCATCATTTATTTAGCCCCTTTCTATAGAAAGAATCTCTCCTGGACGACACAGACCCACTTTAGACTGAGACTGAGTAAATATGACGGTAAAGTGGGTTAACTTAATGTTATCTGTATTTCTTTGTGTTCAGGCCCGGGGTGCTGAAGGACCCTCAGATCTTGTCTGGCATATGGCTGGCCATCTTTTACATCGTGTGCCTCCTACTTGCTAGACGGGTTTGTTTCTTCATTCTAAACTAAACTTGGCTTTGGGTTTTGTTTTGTTTTTTAATCATATACAGATCTGTTGCTGAAATGTTTGTTTTTGATTCTCCGTCAGGATGAGCTGACGTGCCGCGTCGACTTCCTGCTGGAGCACTGTTTCCAGACAGAGCGGGAGGAGATGGAGACCATGGAGAACGTCAACAGGCTCCTCCTTCAGAATGTCATGCCGCTTCACGTCGCCTCCTTCTTTATGGGCAAAGCTGTCCGCAATCAGGTAAGTTTTATGTCACTTAAACCCTCTGAAATGTTTCATGTCACTTTGGAGAAACGTTTGTGTGTTTTCTGTGAAAACATCTATAAATCACCACATTTATCAGTGAGAATCTACTGTACTTAGATCAATTTTACCTGTAAAACATGTAATAAAGGCATAATATAGGACAAGTGCGCCCTCTGCTGGTAGGTGATTGTAAAACATCTGCATTGACCTCCTTTATATATTTCAGGACCTGTACAGCGAGTCATATGACTGCGTGTGCGTGATGTTCGCATCCATGCCGCAGTTCAAAGAGTTCTACAACGAGAGCAGCTCCAACGGAGACGGCCTGGAGTGTCTGCGCTTCCTCAATGAAATCATCGTGGACTTTGACGACGTACGGCTGTGCAGACAGACTGAGAGGCTGATAGATAACAACTTCTCCTTCTCTCTAAAGGCCATTTTCCTGTCTGTGTTTCAATGCAGCTTCTCTCAAAGCCCAAATTCTCCTCGGTTGAGAAGATCAAGACGATTGGCAGCACTTACATGGCAGCCGCAGGACTAAGGCACTGCCCTGTTGGAGAAGAGCATAAGGTTTGTACGTCCAAAGTTAGCATCAGAGGTTTTCTGAACACTGCCTGCAGAGGGAAGCAGCAATCCTGTTAGTTTTTCTTGAAGAAATTTTTAAAAAGTAAAAGAAAAGTCTTTTTTTTTTTTTTATCTGCCCGACTGAACAAGCATGTTCTCTCCCTACAGAAAGTCGACATGACCTACTCTAATGTCCGCACCATGGTGGAGTTTTCAATGGCAATGATGAGCAAACTGGATAAAATCAACCAGCACTCTTTCAACAACTTTAAACTCCGTATTGGTGAGCTGATTTCCAATATGTGCCTTCAGGATAGTGGATACTTCACTGGAAAGTCACATAATGCTATTCAGATCTGTGTTTCCTGAAAGGTTTCTTTAACACAAAAATGATTGATTTTTTGTCTTTTTTTTCAGACAATGATATAAGAAAATATACATGCTGCAAATGACAATATGGGGGAATATAAATAAATAAAAAGCAAACTGTAGTTGCTCTTTATAAAGTAGCTGATTAGAAAAAGTCTAAACAGATGAAAGACATTATATATATGGCTAACACCTCCTAAATTAGGCCTATTCCTTCACATTTTCTCATGTTAAAACAAAATACATGAAGGCATTTTAGTAGGAATATATACACACAGTATAGTAGAAAAACTGAAGAAAAAAGGATATTATCAAACGCATTAAATATAAAATATAAAGTCATCCAGATTTTGATTTTTAGATGGAAAGGGTAATTATCTATGGATACTCTATGTTTACTCTCTGGGTTTTTAAGTTAAATGTTCCTACTTCTAATTATTTTACTCCAGCTACACTGTTTGTAACCCTTGAAAGGCAAAACAGCAACATTATATTTTCTTAAAAAGCAAAAAAAAAATTAAAAAAACAAAATTCAAAAACAAAAAAAAATTGAGTAACATTTTAAGCAGCAAAAGGTGCTGCATTATTTGATGAAAATCAAGATCAACCCTCAGAGATATAACCTGAACGTCACAGAGGAAGTGAAACTGATGCCTCAGATTAGTCCAGTTAGCACCAAATGGATGGATGGACCTCCAGATGATAAATTGGGTGCAAGAGGGGAGCATAGAGTCCAATCCGTTCACTAATCCTCCAGGAAGCGCCTGCATTTAGCTCTAGGAACCTGGACCTACTCCATCACACTGATCATAATGTTCCAGGCTGCAGCTTCTACAGATCCTTTCACTTCTGTCAGTGAACCCGTCCTCATCAGTGAAACCGTCCAACCTGCCAGTCCTGTTGTTCTCTCTGGGAAATACCAGTGGAGCTCCACTGAGTGTTTATAACCCTGCTCTGTTTAAGATGTCGCTCTGCTTTAATACCTGATTGAGAGGATTACAGTTCAGCAGGAGCCAGATAGTGAGATCAGGTGAAAAGAGAATCCTCCTCACACTAAGCAGATGCTGATGATGGGTGACCAGCTCTCCTGCTATGGCAGGTACCACCCTAATGGAGCTGCAGCGACTCTAAGGGGTCCAGGTTTCGCCTCATGCTGCATTCAGCCTCACCGATCCTGGTTAAAAACAAACTAATGTAAAGCAGTAGAAATAAAAATGTCTTTGGTCTCCACTCCATCCAGAGGGACTGTTGGCTTAGTGGTTAGAGCAGATTGTTCTCTGAGAAGGTTGCAAGAACCCAGCTTAATCCCCTCAGCCTGTAATCTGGGTCCCTGAGAAAGAACCTTAACCCCACACTGCTCTCTGGACGCCACACAATAGCCGCCCACTGCTCCCCAAGGGGATGAGTTAAATGCAGAGTGAATTTCTTCATTGTGAGATCAATTTCTATCATTTTCTATTTCTATCTGTAAAATAATGTCGGTTTTTGTTTGGCAGGGTCCTCTGTCTCCAAATAATATAAAAAACAAAAAGTTGTTTCTATTGTTTTGATCATCTTTAAACTAAAACCTAAATAGGACTCTGACTTTTTACATGTGGTTTTAACTCTAATCTGTTCACCTGAAATGATTGGTCATTAATTAGCAGCTTTGTGGGTTTTCAATCTATGTGCTCATCATCTGTATCTGCATCTATGACCAGTTTTATTGAAGCAGTCATGTATGTTAACCCTAACCCATTAAAAAACTCTCCTGGTTCAGTACTGCATCCCACAAACAGCAGCTGGCTGTGAATCTGTGGGGTTCATTACTTAAAGGTGCCTATTTAGAGCAAAGCTAACCTGCACATATGTGTAGATCCAAGTACAGCAGAAGAATGTTCCTCTGTTTCTGGAGAGGCTCATTCCCATTAAAGACACAGCTTCCTTACCTGAAGTCACGGTTTTTCACATTTAGAAGAAGAAAGGATCAACTTAAATGACTTAGATTTATTTTGTCTTTTTTTTTACACAAGTGTAAACAAAAAGAAATTTCGTTTAGAACAGCTCTCTAGAAAATTTCATTTTTTTTATGCATTCTTGAAAACAGTAAAAAAAAAAACAGTCATATAAATATATGACTGTATATTTATAGTTCTAACATTTCGGGGTTTTTTAATACTCCAGACTTCTAAATAGTTCAATTTAATAAGTGATTTCATATTTTCTCTTGTGTTTCCTTCCTATATTGGACTTAGACAGTTGTTTCTAAATGCTATAAAGTCTCAGGAGTATCCATCAGTTTCATCCAATACTTAATTTCACTTAAGATCTGTAGAAAAAACGATTTACTGCAAGTTTTTCTTTATCTCCAACCAAACTTTTCTAAAACAAATGTTCAATAGAATAAAATAAACTGAATGCACAAATATTGCTTATTTTTATTGCTGCTGTGAGCATTATTAATATTGTTTTTATATATATATATATATATATATATATATATATATATATATATATATATATATATTTTTTTTTTTAGAATAAATAAATGAAATAGTTTGGATGTTTGCTGCACTGTCAGGCGTTGCATTTATGTTAAGGATTTATCCATTTTAAATAAAATCAGCACAGATGCAAAGACAGGTGTGATTTAAAGGCAGTTTTAACCATGCAGTCCTTCTTCTCTGCAGGAGTAAATCACGGCCCAGTGATCGCAGGAGTTATTGGAGCCCATAAACCCCAGTATGACATCTGGGGGAACTCTGTTAATGTTGCCAGTAGGATGGAAAGCACAGGGGAGCTGGACAAGATACAGGTCAGAAAAACACCAAACACACGCAGGGGTTTATCTCTGTGGGGGAAAAAAAGGTTTAAAGCAGGTTAATTCTGCAAATTCCAATTGTAGGAACAAGATACTAAACCATATTTCCTTTTATTTAGTAATTATTTTTTTGTAGAATAAAAAAATGGGATTAAAAACAATTATAAACTCCACATTTTGTTTTATTCCCCCCCTCTTTGAACTCAGGTGACAGAGGAGACGTCCCAAATCATCCAGAGCGTGGGGTACGATGTCACCCTGCGAGGAAAAGTCAACGTGAAGGGGAAAGGAGAGCTCACCACCTACTACGTCAATACCGATCATTCGACCCCTCAGTTCTAGTCAGAACCTGGACCCATTTAAAACAAGAGCTGCACACCGACGGCTGGTGATTCACACTGCAGCCAGTCATTCTGGTTTTCACAATGACAGAAACACAACCAGAAGGAGACGCTCACACCAGACGCTGATTCAGCGATTAAAAGGATCGCAGAGACTTTTTTTTTGTTTTTTTTTTAAGAAGCTGCCTTTTGTCTTCTGGATGAGACGATAAATACAATCCAACCTAAAAAAAAATAAATAAACCAGCTGGCATCCGGAAGGAGAAAGCTTTCTACTGATGGACCTCTGAACACTGTGGATCATTGCTTACACTTTAAAAGCCTTTAAAGGAAGAAAATCACTGATTAGAGACTTAATGACCAAATGAAATTCTAGAAATTATTGTTGAAATGTTCCCATCTCACAAAAAAATGAAAGATGTTTAACATGTATTAAAGATTAAAGGTTATTTTTTTAATTAAATGTCTAGATTAGGGGGGGTTACTTTATGGCTTAAATGAATTGAAATGCACTGGATACCTATAGAAATTGGGCAAAAACATGTTTCATTCCAAAAATGTTTATTTAACCTGTCATAGTAGGAAAAACACACACATTCCTGATTACATGCATGGAGATGGAAAAATGTGAAACGGCAACAAACAACTTTAGTCCTTGTTTTGTTATTTTTGTTTTTTGCACCCTAAATTGAGGCGACCTATAAATATGACTGTCAAATGGAACATGGAAGGAAATGAAATTGAATTGTTTACATTTTTCATTGTGGGTTTAGATGGGGAGTGGAGTGGAAAAGTTTGACACCTCTTTGGTGAAGCCTCGCCACTGCACACCTTATACAGCCTGAAGGGATCCCAGAGCATGATGTCATTCTTTCAAACATGAATTCAAACTGACATGACTATAGTGGGGAAAAAACTGATGCCATGAAAACTTTTCTGAAGGACGTGACATTTGCACTTTCTGATCTTGTTTGAAGGATGAACTGTACGGGGAATGCTGAGAACTGTGAATGAAAGAAGAGCTGTGTGGAAATATATTTTTTCTATTCTATTTATATGAACTAATAATAATAATAAAAATACATCCTTTAATTAGCCTGCGCTGTTTTGTGTGTGTGTGTCTGTGTCTGTTTCCGAAATTGCATGGAGCGTCAACAATTGCTGTGGAATTTCCCCCCCGCCGTCGGCAACGCCCTCCAGCGCACTGATTGGTCAGACTCCTTCCTGTGTTTCGCTCCCTCGCACCCTATTGGCTGTTCAGCCGTCAATCACTCCGCTTCCTTATTCGCCTCGCGGTTTGTTATTGAGCGGAGCTCCTTTTAAATGTGAGGGGAAATGTTGACGGTCGGAGTTGAAAAAGTTGGTAAGTTTTCCTCCGCTAGTTTTTCCAGTTTGTTTTATGAAGTGAAGAACTTGCGACGGAGGAGGGATTTAGCGGGAAGTGGGAACAGATAAAGTTTTAATGCGAGCTTCACCGCGGCTACCTGTCGCCGTCACTCCTCCAGGTGAACGGTTAAACCGCAGCACTCCTGCCGCTTCCTCCTCGTAATGAGAACAATTTTCTTTACCGTCCGTAGAGAAAGAGGGCTTAATTCTCGCCGTGGAGCCGCTGCCGCTGATACAGACACCTCCGAGATGTCAGGAGTTCACGAGCAGAGCAGGAAGCGGCGTCCCTTCAAGGCGTTCCTGATCACCACCGACCTTCAGGTCCAGGATGATCTGGAGGGTCTGATTGTGCTGAAGAGGGGCTTCATCTGCTCCGAACAGGACCAGGGCAAGATCAGGAGGGACGCCCTCTGGGTGAAGGTACCAGCATGGCAGCTTCTCACACTTTCTGCACAACCAGGAGTCTCTTACAGAGGCGTAGCCAGAACATTTTTATAAGGGTGGCCAGGCGATAACCATTTAAAGACAAACTACACTTTCCTACAGCCTTTGCTAACAAATAGAAGCATATATTTAAACATCTGTGCTTTCTAGATAAAAGGTATAGTTGATCAAATTCTTTCAGGTTTGAGCTCTGGGGCAAACATCTCTTCCTTTGTCATTACTTACCTATTTGTATCAACAATTATTCTGCTTAAATTTTGTATTTACAAGTACATATATATATATATATATATATATATATATATATATATATATATAT
>NW_015150814.1:419606-422371 GCF_000732505.1 Cyprinodon variegatus
TTTATACTTTAAGTAGTTTTTGGAGCACATACTTTTTCACTTTTACTTGAGTAAAGAGTTGATACTTCAACTGCAGTATCTATACTTTTACTTAAGTAATAAATGTGTGTACTGATGACATCACTGCATTTACCCAAGGGGGAGGGGGGTACAGAGTTAGCTATAATACACAAGGTAGAGGGGTAACTTATCAAGACACTAACAGGTGGTTACTGTGTAAATTTTTGTAAATGCATTTTCAGTGTAGGCCAAGGTCCAGACAAGCTGGGATCTGGTATATTATCTAGGATTATGGCAGCCTGGTACCAATTCCTAAAAACTCTTTTTTCCAGTTCTGTACATCAAAACAATTATAGTTCCTTTCCTATCAGTTCAACAATATTATACGTTTGGCTGCTAAAAAGCTGCGTTATATATGATATGGTCCATGTTCTTTGATTTAGAGTCTTTATTCCAAATAGACAATCGAGGAGACAAAGTGCTATTTCCACATCTAGCATATGAGACAATGTGTCAGTTATATTCCTTCAGAATGTCTCTCTGAGCAGCTTCTTTCCCCCTCTCCAAAGACTCCCACAGCATGATGCTGCCACCGCCATGTTTCAATCTGAGGATGTTGATGTCAGCATTGTTCATGAAGCCCTTTAAAAACAGCCTGCAGCTGCACCAAAGTGCTTTTCATAAAACCATTGATAAATTCAGTGCTTTTAGATGTAACACAAAAATAAGAAAAACAGGAATATATGGAATATAAATGAGCTTTCAAGAGTGATTTAAAATGGTGCAAGCTTCTATTGAGAGGTTAGCTGTTCCACATATCTAGTGCAGTCTGCTCTGCATTTAAATTTGCTGTAGGAGTAGTTTTATCGTTCGGTCCTGGTGCTCTGTAGAAGATCTTGTGGGTTGGTAGAGGCTAAGCCTTTTCAAACTTTTAAAAAACAAATCAATTAATTGTAAAAACAATACAGGCAGCCAATGCACAGTGGTGGGGTTACTTGTTCAAACCAGTGTTTTGGATCATGTGGGACGCTGTAGAAAAGCTTCTATATAATGAGTTGCAGTAATCTAAGAGTGGTAATGAAAGCATGGATCATTTTCTCAGTCTTCAATGTAGAAGCTAGATTTCACCTTTTCTAGAGTCTTGATTTCCCAACAGAACTTACATGTTTATCTACCTTTAAATGACTTTAACAAATCGGAGCGATATTTCAAACAGTTGGTTGGTTAAAAAAAGAGGCTGAAGAACCACAAAAATTCATTAGGTTTGTCAATAAGTTTCTTTTATTCAAACATTAGAACTTAGATTTTATTTTGATGCAAGTAAAAATCATTTTTGGTTCATCCATGATGTCATTTAAACAGTAAATGTAAATGGTTGCAGAATGCAAGTACCTCAGATTAAATTACTGCTCAACCCTTGTCTTTAAAACAGGTATCAATAAAACCCGCTATAAGGTCAAATTAAGAGGATACAATTTTAGATTCCTCAAACACAGCTGCAATGACATATTTATATTTGTTTGGGTTTTTTTGTCATGATCCTCTCCCATATGACATATTGTAATATAACCTGGTTTTATTGTCATTCTACAACAATAATCCCTTTAAAAATAATATATAAATAACCTATGAATAAGAAAAGTCATCATTCTTAGATTCCTCAGAAGTATAAAGTTTTGAGCTGAGATAAATTGAATGTTATTAGTCTAATTTATATAATTAAAAGGCTTCTGCTCCTCTTCATCATAACTAGAGGGGAAGGTAAGCTGCTTTCTCTCCTATAGAAAAAACAGAAGGTCTTTTCATTCAGATCTTCCCAACAACGCCTCAAGAAAGGACAGTTTTTCCGTCATTCTTATCATTCAAAAAGTGTCTGCTGGAGACACTTATAAACATATCCTGTCACAAGAAATGTAAATATTGGTTGTATGTGTTTTCCCTGTATTTTTATTGTAAATATAGATTGTTATGGAATGTTATTTATTTATTTTTTTTACTCTTTAGGCTTGATTTGGCAACTGCCAAAAGTTCTACCAAGGAGAATTAGCTTAATTTAGCTAACTCAGGCATGTTTACAGTATAAAATGTCGATTAATGTGCATTGTCAAATAAATAACCAAGGGAGGGGCGTTCATTTATTTGTGTGGCGTCTGCAAAGAGGTAAAAGGAAACGTTGAATGTTATAGAAATGTGTCCGAGAGGCAACAGGAGCAAAATGAAGAAAATTTCCAGGATTCATCATGCTATGTTTCCACCTCCTCATGTTAACAGGCTGTTCTGTCTTGCAGGTGTTGGATAACGGCCTCATGGTAAAGATAGAAAAGAAGTATCTGCTAGAAGTGGCACTTGACCTTGTTGGATTGGTGGAGCCCGTCCAGGACCCCGAAGTTCGGCTTAGCCTTTTAAGTAATGCATTAACTATGTCTGATTTCTTTTTCTTAAGCGAATTCGATTGATGATCTCCCACCTGAAATGTTGTCTCTCCTTGTGCTGGTGAAGATTCTCAGTCATCCAGGTCATAGTCATTCTAAAAAATAAAAATCAATCTCCTGGAATTTTTTTTTCTTTAAGGAACCTTTGGCTAGTCGATTGTTAATCCTTTAATCAAAAAACGTATTCTCAGATTAATCGATTTTCAATATAATCATTAGTTGCAGCCCAAAAATAAATCTCATGCATGTGTTAGAAAGATGTAATAAAGTAACAAACAATGCACTGGGCTTTGTTTCTAAGTTTGAAGACGTTTCGCTTCTCATCGGATTGTT
>NW_015150814.1:422836-429761 GCF_000732505.1 Cyprinodon variegatus
TGATGACTGTCTGCATCTGTTGGACTTTTTCCAGACAATCCAAACAACCTGCGACAGTTGGCCTCCCTCCCCATCAACGCCCCGCTGTGGGTCCAGATTGGCCCGCAGAATGAGCTGGCCGAGGCAGAACTCAAATACATCGGGCCACTCAGCGGAGGAAGCAACGCGTTATATTTTGGAGTGGAGCTAAAGGTGAATTCCTTTATCTTCAGTTGATATTTCTCTGCCTGGTGTGTCTCTACCAGATCTGCACTACAAGAAACTGGAAAGTTACGCTCATTCTTATTTTCTAAAGCCGGGCTTACACTGTACGATCTTTTTTTTTTTGGTCCTATTCTCCAGTCCTGTGAGAATTTTTCGATTGGGCCGACTTTCAGCCTGTGTGTGCGTTGTGTAATATTAGGGATGGAACGGTTTATGAAAACCGTTTGGTTCGACTGTCTCAGTTCGGTTCGCGTGTGTTTCGTTCGGTTCATGCTCTGCTCCTTTTTCTCATAGGCGAAGCGTGTACACTCCAGAGCAGAAGGTGGCGGTACTGCGACCAAAGCCAACCACCAGTAGAAAAAGAGAAGAAGAAGAAGCGAAGCAGCATAGCCGGGTGTAGCAGAAAAAAAATCAGTTGTGGAGAATTGTGTCGGAATGGCGAGTGGGAAAGAACAGGAGTTGGAAGACGCGCCAGCAGCACTTTATAGGTCTGCTGTATGGGACCACTTTGCATTTAGAGTGACCTACGATGACGGCGGAAAGAAAGTTGTGGATAAAAGTGCAACAGTGTGCAAGCATTGTGCAACACGTTTTGTTTATGCTAACAGCAACACGACCAATATGTCAGGCTAACAATCTACATATACAGAACCGAACCGAAAACCATGACAACGAAACCGTGAACCGAACCGTGGAGTTCGTGAACCGTTCCACCCCTATGTAATATACAGCGGGTAGCGAGGAGCTATCAGCAACTCACACCAGCCTCCCGATCAGGAATCGTAAGTTCGGGACAAAATCAAACATGTTTGAAATTCAGTCGGCCGTCGTAAGGTTGCATCAGTGCGTCGGGCCAAACAGTGTGAGAACATACATCGTGAGCTGGGAACTTTTAAACCCTGCGGTTTCATTGTAAAGTTTGAGCTGTAGCTGTGTGCAAAGATTGAAAATATCACACAGCGTGTGCCTGGCTTCAGTAGCCCATCCCATAGCATCCCTCTGCCACCTCTATGCTTCATCATAGCTGTTTGTTTCCATGAGTATTTTGATGAATTCTCTTTGGTCCAAATTCAGGACTCTCACTAGACCTCTCCAAATTATTACTTAAAAAAAAAAAGTTTATGTGTTTATGTTAAATGACTCATGTTAAGCCAATTTTCCCTCTCAGGGCTCAGCAGCAGGCAGAGGAACCTGTAACGGTTCTTACAAAGGTCACCGCTACTTCTCCTGCCCGGACGCCTGCGGCCTGTTCGTCCCCGTGAGCCACGTGCGGCTCCGCAGCTGGTCCAGCAAGAACAACGGCGACGTGCAGGAGAAAACCAGGGAAAACCCCCGCCGCAGCAACCACGCCGTCAACGGCCACCGCAGCAACAACGAGCGCTCTGCTCACCACCACCTGCGTCGGCTAAGCTTCCACCACCATCACCCCAAGAACCAGGCGCAGGCCGTGCTCTCAAGGACCACGGAGTCGGCTCCTGTCGCCGTTAACAACAATCTGCGTGGCTCGACATCGCCTCCGCCGTTTCACCTCGGTCAGAGGGTGTCCGTCAGCCTGGAGGGCATAGCCCACGCGGGGGAGGTGCGGTTCTGCGGCGCGCTGCCGGGCCGAGTCCAATCTGCGATGTACGTTGGGATCCTTCTGGTCAGTATGAGCCAAACTGGACGGATCATGCTCTAGATATGCAATGCTGCTCTGTGATGCGTTTGTTTTTGGCTTCAGGACGCTCCCACCGGTAACTGGGACGGCTTTTATAAGGAACAGAGGCTCTGCCACATTCCCTCTCCTCTCTATGGGCTCCTGCTTCCAGTAAACGTAGTCTCTACAGGTGCATCACCAGTTTTTCCCTCCAACACCATGTAAATAAATGCTGTGATTTACCTTTTTAATCCTCTCTCCTCAGAACAAACCCCCCAGCACCCACATCCTCTCTCCCAGGTTCCCAAATCCATCCTAAAGCCAACGTTGTCTCCAATATCTAAACAAAGCACCTCCTCGCCTTCTGCTCCTGCTCCTAAGATACCCCTCTTACCACCTAACAGACAAGGACTCAAAGCCCCTCCCCTTCCTCCTCCAAAACCCTCAGTCAGACACCCCCTCACAGCGCCAGTGCCTCCTCCAAAACCTCAGAACCTGGCCCCAGCCGCCACACCGCAGCAGCTGGAGCACACGAACGGCATCCACAGCCCCGCCTCGCCTTTGAGGTCTGCAGACGTCTATGACGACGAAGAAGAGGAGGACGACGACGATGAAGCAGAGGGGTATGGAGAGACGGGGGAACATATGGAGCTGGAGGTGGGGTCAATGGTGGAGGTGAACAACCCGCCGCTTTTTGGGGTTATCCGATGGATTGGTCACATTAGCGGCGTCCAGGAGCTGGTGGCAGGGATCGAGCTGGTGAGGATTCCTTCAACCTTTGCTCCCACCGTTTTAAAGTTATTGAAACCGGAAACTCACAGATATTACCCAAAAACAATTAAGCTAACATAGAAGCTACAAGATTCTGTCAGAGTAGAAGGAAAAAGGATGAATTGTTTCGCTCTTTTGTCTTTATTGGTTTCACTGACGTATAAACGATCTTCTCCATCAATCAGGATCCAGGTTTGTTTTTAATGCAGTTGAAGGAGGAGTTTTACAGGATGGAGCTCCACTAGCAGCCTTTCATTCAGAGAGTCATCCATCAGTTTTACTGCTCTGTCGATTCCTTCTGTAGCATAACAGGCTCCTCACATGTGTTGATCCAACCCTCAGAGCACATACCTACAGATGAGGGCGTCCTCCTGTAGTAAAGGACGCAGACGTCCACAGAGAGGGAAGTTATTCCCTGTATTCCTTCCTCCTTCTGGTTTTTCCTCTAAAAGAAAGCACTGAATATTAGATCAGATAGGAGAACTTTTCTGATCCAGGATTTTGTCAAAAGTTGAAGAAGTCCTACGAGTCTTTAGAGCTCAAATCAGTTGGTTTACATTTTGCTAAATGTTTATTTAAGCCTTTTTTGTCCTGATCAGTAGATTCTTTGTTCCTAATTGTTCATCTTTTTATCCAACTTTAAAGTTCCTCTACAATAAATACTGATTAATTTGACTAATTACCAATTTCCAGTTAATATCTCATTGTTTTTTCTCATAACCTATGGATGATGTGCTTTTAGTTTTAGTTAAACCAATTCGAATTATGTAATTCCATTAGTTTTTATACGATTAATGATGATTCAATGGGAAACAGAAATAAAACACAAGAGATTTATAGTTAGAAGAGAAATAAACTGATAATTTTATTTTCATTATGCTGACCTGATTCACTAAAAGGAGGCTTTAGCAGTACATCAAACATCATTTATTACAACAATTACATGTAACCAGCTTTGTTTACGACCCTTCATGTGATTTAGATTAAATGACATCATATAATTTGGAGTAATAAAACAGAGAAAATAATTTCTTACTCAAAAGTCTCAACTGACGTTTTGTTGAGTAATCTATGAGTAATCTCAGTCCAGAGCGCAGACCTACAGTAGATGCTGTGTTTTACCCTCCTTCATATGAAGCTTCCAGAACTGGATGAAATCTCCTAAAATCTGGTGGAAAAATGTGTAACAATTCTTTGAAAACTGAAATAAAACATCATTTAACAATTCTAGTAGAAAAAAGGTGTAAAAAGACACAAGACCAACAGTGAAGCATGGCAGTGGCAGCATCATGCTTCGGGTTCGTTTTGTTTTTGGAGCTGGTAGATCTTTTTGTCTGGATGCGGGATGTTGACAGACTTTTATCAAAGTAGGATTTCCGTTTTTTCCCATGTTTCTGTGCGTTAGGAGCAGGAGCTGTCTGCTGGAACAGACGGCAGTTACCTTGGAGAACGCCACTTCCGTTGCCCCAACAACAAGGGGCTGTTCATCAAGCTTCGCAACTGCAGACGGGACTCCAGGTTCCCCGTCCCCGAGAAGCCCGTTAATCAGGTGGAGAGATGCAACTCCATAGGTAGGAACGCTTCTTAAAAGCTGGACGGTGTGTCGTTACACTGAAGCTGCAGGTCTGAGCGTGACCTTTCACCCTATGTGTGCGTCTCTCAGCCTTTGCAGAGTGGGGCAGCGAGCGGGTGGACGAGCACACTCCGCCGGTGGACGGCGACGAGGCCAGGCGGATCTACGAGGGCTCGAAGAGAGGCATCCAGGGTCACCTCAACTCCTGCTACCTGGATGCAACGTTGTTCAGGTGAGGTTCCGGATCTTCCACAGTTGAGGGCTGGTTTATACTCAGAAACCAGGTCGTCTGCGTGTGTCGCAGTTTACGCAGATATGACCCCGCCCCCTCCGCAGACACTCTGCTGCACAGCTCCAAAATTGAAGGTGACCGGAGACAGGAAGCCTCTGATTGGTCAAATCTACATCCGCTCTACTCATGCACATTTCCTGTTTGGTACCTTAGCGGCTTGTTTTGTTTGTATGACCGCCATTATGGAAAACGACTCTTAAAGTTGGACCAGCTAGAAGATCGAGGTGCTCGAGAAAGCAGGGAGCGTTTTTCCACCTGGATCCCTGCACTTTTTCACCCTCATGTCCCTGCGTTGTCGCAAGAACTTGCCCAAACTTGCTCACCGCTTCGGCGGTATCTACACCCACAGCTAGTTCCTGATTTTCCCTCTTGTGTTGTGGCATAGACCAACACAGCGCAGACCACTCTTAAAAATTTAGCATAAATCAAAAATGTCTGCTTCAAGCTCACTGCGACACACTGCTGTGGGAGGATAACCAGCCGCTAAGTCTGCATGGCTTGTGTTTCCTAACAACTGCGCAACCAAAGCACGCCCGAGAAACAGTTTTCTCAAACCTTGATTGAGGTAGAGGGAGTCATTATTTTATCTAAATAGGAGGCAATAGCCATTAGCATGGCTAGCTTTCAGCCTTCCTGTTATTTGCTGAAAGCCTTGCTCTCTACCTGATTCCTCTAACTCCTGCTGTCATTTTTAAAGGGAATAACATTGCGCAGACCACGCTTAAAAACTTTAAGGACTCATTCGTCCTTAAATAAAGTGCACAGTTAAAGATGTAGGATGCTTACAGACTGTATAACAAGTTCAACACTTAATCGTTTATTCTCCTTTTCTTTGCAGTTTGTTCTCCTGCTGCAGCTCAGCAGACTGGGTTTTATTTTGGCCGTCTGACGCAGAAACGGACCAGAGCTCCAAACAGGCTCAGGAGCTGCTCCGCTGCGAGATCGTCAACCCGCTGCGAAGGTGTGTGAGCGCCCATACCAGGCTTTACCTTCGACCCAACCACATTTCACTGCTCTTAATTCATGCTGGAGACAAAGCAGTATCAGCATAGTTCATTCTATCTGCTGCTTTGTTTAGTTTTTTTCCTTTGGTCACCAACGGGGAGTGACTCTGCATGTTTGTGAAATCTTCCTCCTCTGAGTGAATCTAAAGTGTGCTGCTCTGTTTCTAAAGGAACGGTTACGTCTGTGCCAGTAAGACCATGGCATTGAGGCGCCTGCTGGAAGCCGCCAGCAGTGACGCCAGCTTTACCAACCAGGAGAAAGGTCTGCTGGGAGCATATCAGCCTCTCTCATTTCCTGTTTTTTTTGTGTGTTTTTTTTTTTTGTTTTTCTTGGTTATAAAACTAAGGAATGTTGTCTTTCAGATCCAGAGGAGTTCCTGAACAAGCTTTTCCAGCTCCTGAGAGTGGAGCCGCTCCTAAAGATTAGGTAACCTTCTCTTTGTCTGCAGACACCGAATATTACAGAGTCTAAATGTGGTCCGAGCTGCAGCCAGATGTATGTAGTTTGTATGCAAACAAAGGCTTTGACAGGGTACGCTGGTGCAGTCACCGTCGTTCCCACAGTAATGGAAACCTGTCGGCTGCTCTTTGGTTTAGTCTTTGTTGCATAATTGCAAATATTCACACAATTGTTAAGTAAGTGAAGAAAATCATGTTTACATTGTCTAGATCACCTCAGGGAGGTGATCTGAGGTATTTTTCCACGTGTGTGGGGAAAAAAAGTGACTCCCGTCTTCCTTCCTTCCTCCCTTTCAGATCAATGTCTCAGCAGGCACAGGAGTGCCACCTCTACCAGCTGTTTCCACCGACGCTCCCCATCTCCCCCGCCTCCTCACCCGTCCCTATCATCTCTCCTGCGTCCATGCGGGTCGCCAGCGTCCAGGCCCTGCTGGAGTCCTCCTTCCTGCACGCAGGCCTCAAGTTTGTGGAGGTTAGGCTAATTTTTTACTTCATGTACTAGCATGCTGCCAAGTAGCAGTGGATCATTTTCTATTAGCAGGAGTTAACATAAGGTTTAGAGGTGAGGTTTTCTACGTTATTTTTCCCTATTTTGATTTGTAGCCATTAGCACTATTAGCTCCACCCGGTCGGATCTTTAAGCCGGGCTTACACTGTACAATTTTTTTTTGCCCTTTTCAGGGTGACTTTTCAGTCGTGCGAGAAGTTTCCGATCGGACCGTAGTAGCCACGTTTGCTCAGCCATGTCTTTGTCCAAATACGTCGTCACCTTTTCTTTTTAGGGCTTTCAGCACAAGATTGCACAAATTGCTAAGGCAGTGCGTTTCACTCTAGTGAGCTTCATATTCCTCTTCTACTCGTTTGGCTTCCAGATAGACGAGTCTGAGTAGCTCCATTTCATTGTGGAGTACAACGTGGTTTTTAGACATACAATGTGAGCAGGTAGGTTGCATCAGAGCGCCGTGCTCACTGTGAAATTGCACTGT
>NW_015150814.1:431027-432425 GCF_000732505.1 Cyprinodon variegatus
TCGATGATAAAATTCTTTGCCAACGCTTTTAAAAGTCGATTTTTATCGATTTTATCGATTCGTTGTTGCAGCCCTAGTTCCTACATTTCCTCATCCATAATGTTCCATAACAGACTAATAAAGCAGCCCAACGCTGCTTTACTTGCTTTATACTTCCGGATTATCGACTGATGATGATTCTGTGACAGTTATCTTCGGTTTGATCCGACTTCTTGGCAGGTTTCTGTTGGGAAATTATTCAGCAACTGAAGTTGCAGAGCGCCAGGAAAAGGAAAAACTGACCAATGGGAATCACATTGGACTGCTGGGTTTGCTGATTATGATAAATAATCAGATCTGTCAGGATTCCAAGTGGTTCATAAAAACTAGGATCACCTTCTTCTGAAAACACTTTCAACTTTGCTAGTGCTTCCCTACAGGGGTGTAACTTTGTGAGGAAAGTTGATGGGGACACTCTAAGGGTGGGGGCTGATGGACCTACAGTTACTCAACCCGAACGCTTTCAATAAGTTTTGGTATTTTCCAAAAATGAGCTCATATTTATTGAATGCTTTCCTATTGTTGAGAACACAAGACATAATAAACAGATATTTATAATTAACGATGTTAGACAGAAGCCTTTTAGAGCATTTACATATGGGGGCCCAAATAAAAAAATAACAAATAACAGCCAATACTGATGCCAAAATCGATAATTCATGCACCCCTACAATTTACAATTTCAATTCCATCCATCCAGAAAAATATGGATATGCTTCATTTTATATATTGCATCGCATATTTTTTCTTATAAACTTCCTGGTAAATTTGGAGATCTATTTTATTGCAATGTTGCATATCCCAGTAAATGTTTCACCTTTAAATCTGCAGCTCTCCCTACTTATCTCTGCACTCTGTTTAAAAAGTTTCATGAAGCTCTTTACTAATATAATGATGCCAGAAACTAAATTTCAAGATATGTAGAAGCTCTGCAGTCTGATTCTATCTGTACAATAAGAAAACAAGTTCATTTTAAACTGTAACTGGGAGTTAAAAAGAACAAACTACTAAAGAACAAACTGTTTTCTCAAGCTTCTTGCATTATAATAATAACTTGTATAAACTTACAATCTGTTGCCATTTTTGGCTGAAAAAGCTCCGTATGTCTAACAAACAGATTTTTTTGGTGGTATGATCTCAATTCTTTTTAACCCGTCTCCTCCTAAGTTTTACTTATACATAAAAGTAGCTGCTAAATAATATTCACTGAGTGCTGCTGTGTGTCTCTCCTCCAACCCTTGTAGCTCCTTTGTATGCAGTGAAATGCGACCGCAAAGCAGATGTCTCAAAGCGACAGATCTGATGATGTAACACAGAGAGGCGGGGCACAGGAACAGCGCGAGAGAGGGAAAAAAACAC
>NW_015150814.1:435642-436929 GCF_000732505.1 Cyprinodon variegatus
GGGGGAAAAAGCGGACACTATTGGTTGGGAATGTCCCCATCAGGCCAAAGTTGGTGGGGGCATATCCAAAACAGTCCTTCAGAAAGTTACGCCTGTGCTTCTCCAGCTAAACTGCTTCCTAACTTTGTGGGTACCGCCACCTACTGATGTATCAATGTTACTTCAACATCCGCTGAGCGAACAGAAGCAGTAGGGATAGATCAGGGGGTCTGCAACCTTTACAATCAATAGAACCATTTTTATATTCAGTAGTTAATGTCGAGTGGCGGCCTAGTGGTCATGGCATAGAGCTTGGAACCCTGAGGTTCTGAGTTTGATCCCCCACTCCCACAGACTGCAACTTTGGGTCTCTGAGCAAGACCCTTAACCCCACACTGCTCCCCGGGCGCCTCATAATGGCAGCCCACTGTTCCCCAAGGGGATGGGTTAAATGCAGGGGTAAATTTCTGCAATGTGAGATCAATAAAGTTCAATTATAATTATTATTATTATTTATTATAATAAAGTGTTTATGCCGTTAACATGACAAGATATTTTTTAGAGACCATGTATGTTTTTTAAAAAAAAAAGCTCTCCTAAAGATTTTTAAAATACTCACCGTGTCATTTTAAATGTTACGCTTTAAAATGAAGGAAAATACTTGCAAAAAGAGAATAAATACATTTACAATGTGCTGATGATCTATTTTTCCAAAGCTGGTTCTTCATTGCTTTTTAGCTAAAGAGATGAAGAGTCATTGTTGAATGTCTAAAGAGCCACAGGCTGTAGAACCCTGAGATAGAGAAAGATGCTTTATGTCTGCTTAGACTCTAGAAGCTGCTCCACCTCTATAAGGAGAGTCCAGCGTCCTTAGGAAGCTCATTTAGCAGCTTGTTCCTAACATCTCAATAAACTTTCTAAAGAAGGAGCAGTAGTTGTCTGCTGCAGCCTGTAGAGCCTTTATCCTGCGTGATGTAGATGTTTCACTGGTTTGTTGATTATGTATTTAGGTCGTTCAGTTGTTCAGGAAACGTTTCCTTCAAACTGAGTCCAGAATCAGGAGATTAGCCTTTTAGTTGGGCTCCTTCATGATCACAGCCAGGGGAGTTTCCCTAAATCCTAACTTACGATCTGAACACACTGATTATATACGACTTTTTAATTTTTCCCATGTCACACTGACTGCGTAAAAAGAGAGGCTACGACCAGGCGAGGTTTTTTTTTTACTTCTGTCTCTGTGCCACACAAATTTAAACTATTTCTCACATTGTACTTGGACAGATTATGATAAGTCATTAAAAAAATATA
>NW_015150814.1:437934-453575 GCF_000732505.1 Cyprinodon variegatus
TTTTTGGACAGTGGGAGGAAGCTAGGGTACCCAGAGAGAACCCACACATTTACAGGGAGAACATGCAAACTCCATGCAGAAAGAACCCAGGAATCGAACCCAGGACCTTCTTGCTGCAAGCCAACATTGTTACCCACTTCCCCTCCATGTAACTCTGCATAGAATATCAGGGGTTTCTAGATAAAGCTAAATGATCTGACCTGATGGTTGAATAACCAAATTAATTGATTACATACAAGAAACATATGCATTGTGTTTTTCATCCTTCAATTATTGGGGATGAAAGTTTTTAAAAGTTTTTATTGAAAAGTTGGTTTATTTTTATTATAATTTGATTAATTAATTACGAACCCTGCAATCAACAATAATTATTTTAGATTTCGAGAGGACTTCACCATTGAAAGTCGATTCAAAAATGTGATAACATCCCACCACTAGTTTTCACTAGAGACCCGGCCTAATCTATCATTCCTCTGGCTTCTCTCAGGGAATCAGCTTTCATGATGAACATCAGGGTTCAGTTCTCTGTTTAGAAAAAAAAAGTGTCTTTATTTTCCCACCAGGCTCCCTCCTGTCTGCTCCTGCTGATGCCTCGCTTTGGGAAGGACTTTAAAATGTTTGACGCCATCTTGCCCACCCTCAGCCTGGACATCACTGACTTGCTGGATGACAGTAAGATCCTCCACATCCTTTTTTTATGTTTCTATAGTACCTTTTATCAGGGTCTGTTTGCTCTGATCACATTTCTTTATTATTGTTATTTCTGCCTGAAGTTGAATATGTTTCCTACTGTGTGTAGCTCTGAGACAGTGCAGTATCTGCCAGGCTGTAGCTGAGTGGGAATGTTCGCAGTGTTACGGAGACCTGGAGATCACTCCTGGACGTCTAAAGCAATACTGCCAGACCTGTAAAACACAGGTATCCCTTTGTTTCCCGGAAAGTTTGTTAAAATCCTGACAATAAGAAGGGATGTTGAGTTGTTTTTTTTTTAACATCGCTTTACCAGGTTCACAGTCACAGGAATCGAGCTTCCCACAAGCCAGAGAAGATCAACGTTCCTCAGGGGTCGTGGTCGGGGCCTCTGCATTACGCTCGCCAGCGAATGTCTCTGTTTGCAGTGACGTGCATCGAAACCAGCCACTATGTGAGCTTCGTTAAGCACGGACCCCAGGCCTCCGACTGGCTGTTCTTCGACAGCATGGCAGACCGAGACGGTACGATGTTTCTCTTTTAGAAAAAGTTTTTTTTTTTTTTATATAAGTCAAACACAAAAGCCTCACGTTTGTTTGTTCGCTCCTCACCCCAGGTGGCGAGAACGGCTTCAACATCCCCCGAGTGAAAGCGTGTCCTGAGGTGGGCCGCTACCTGGGTCTGTCGGAGGAGGAGCTAAGCAGGGTGGACGCCTCCTCTGTGAAGGAGTCGGTGCGCCGACTGCTCTGCGACTCCTACATGTGCCTGTACCACAGCCCAGAGCTCAGCCTCTACAAGTGATGTGAAGAAAAACAAAACATGTGAAGAAAAGAAATAACTGAAACTGTATATTAACTGTATTTTTTTTTTAAACTACTGCACTCAAAAGGTATCATGTAGCAGATAAACCGGCCTTAATCTTCCATTAACAGCATTGACATATCTCATATTATGGGAACAGAATGTTTTTTTGTTTTTTTTTGCCTAATGAACAAATATGCAGAGGCTGAGCCTAAACCACTCGGGCCTTAAATCTGTGTTTAAATTGGGCCTTAAAATGTGCACATGCTGTACAGAACCACTGTGCCTCTCATACGTGACTTTTGTATACTTACCGATACAGTTTGCACTGCTTTATTTGCTTGTCACCAAGTCTGTATATATTGTCTTTAAATGAATTCTTAGATGCACATACATGTTTAACCTTAATTTGTTATGGAATGTTTAAATATTGCTGCCACATAAAATATGGGACTTGTTTAAAATAATAAAAGCTTTAGATCTGGTCTGTTTTGGCTGCATCTCTCACAAAACATTGTTTGTTGTGTCAGCTAATACATGGAACAGTATGACAAAAAGTGGACCTGCAAATAATGTGACTTTTGCATTAAAATGTAAAGCTAGGAAAAGAGAGCATAAATCCGTGAAGAGATACGTGGAAACCTTGCTGGAATCCACAAATCAGACCTTTGAAGAAGATTGGTGAGGAGACAATCATTATTTGAAAGAAATAAAGTACTATGCATGTTTGAAACGTCATGTGAAGCACAAAACAAACACTGCACATTAGCCTGAACACATCATTCCAACACTAAAACACGGTGTTGGCATCACCATGCTGTGGGAATTCAAACTTCAAGTAAACATAAAGCTACTAAATTTTTGAATAGATGAAACCATCTCGATATAAGGCATTTGTTGAAAAAATTTTGATAAAGTGAAAACAATAGATTAAAAGACTCTTTAATTAAATCAAATTGTATATTTAAGTATACTTGAATTCAAATATGATTCAAAAAATAGAATATGCAGGACCTAAAAATTATTTCTGTTGCCCAACCTATATCAATAAAGTGATGTATATTAAAATAATATTGTAACAACCTGTTTTTAAGTCTCAAATGAAAGGTTTTAAAACAAAAAAAGTGCTATTTCTGTCTTTGAAAGTGGCGCAAGTGACCTTTCCAATATGGCGGTATCTTTGACGTACTGACTACTGGCTGTGCGACGTCAACGTCCACCCACGTTTCTAAGCGTAACTGCGCCATCATTGCGGGCCTGGGTTGAAGTCAGCGAGTGTTGGTCGGTAGAACAAGCTGTTCTCGGCTCTCTAAACGGCCCAATTTCTTTCTAAAATACCAACTTTAAACGACAGCAGCGCTGGTTTAGATGTCTTTGTAAGGTAAGCTAACTTTTAGCATTGCGTTTAGCTTTTACTGCTCGACGTTAGCCGGTAGCTACACCCCTGTCAGCGCTGCGTCGCGCTGCTTCTTCTGCGGAGCTGCCGCTGTGTATGTTAGAAAAACTTAAAACAACACATTTCTGTAATACCTCTTTAAATATTACTGATTGTTATTGGAATAGCTACTGTTAATGTAGTATTTTGTCCTGTCATCGGTGTATCTTATGGCAGAAAGCTCTGGGAAAGCTACTGTTCACTAAATCCGCCATGTTTTTTTTTCTTCTGTACAAAATCGTAAAGTTTCAAAGTAGATTTTGGATTTCCTTTTGATAAAAAATATTTTTTTATAAGTTCTGGTTATTATTTATCTAATTGTAAAGTAAAATTCGTAGTTTCCCCTGCCGTTTATACCTTGATATTTCTTCAGGTGCAATTTTGACCAGACATATATTTAATAAATGTTGTCATTGTCCTTTAATGGAATGTTAATTTTCTGCAGTTTCTAAAAGTATTAATACCTCATGGACCTTTTTCATAACCAGCCACAGTCTTCACTGTTTCACAACAACAGAATTGCATAACAGTGTTGCATGAAAATTAGATTATTTTAAGCATTTATATTTAATCCTATTGACTCAATATCCTGAAGTGCAAACCTTTGCTTTTCAATTGTAACTCTTTTGGTGAAGATCTGAAGCAGCTTTTCCCATCCAGCGATGTTCTTTTCATAACTCAATAATGGTTTGATCAGTGCTCTGAAATGTTCCTTTATCACTAGGATGCTGCTTGTTCAATAACAAACCAGTGTGTACACTGATATTCACACACAGGTGGATTTTATTCCTGAATTTGATCAATTCTCATGTTATTCGGTTGCACTACTGCGTTGTATTGAGGGGCTTATTAAAATCCACACAAAACCTCTTTATTTTACTTGTGTAAAAATGTGTCTTCCCACTTGTGCTATACTGTTTGTTTGTTCATCTTGTGCTATAGAAGCTAAATCTACTCCAGTTTATGGTGAGCTGCCAAAATGGAAGTGATTTAAAGACGCAGTAACTCATCATCTGCTAATATTTTATGAGATGCTACTTTTTAAGGATCAGATCTTTGAAAACTGTCACAATGACTAAATGTTATCTATATTTTCAGGTTTCGTGCAGGTGCACACACTCTTTCTCTATCTCTGAGGACCAGTGGTGAAGTTTGTTGCCATGGCGTCGCCAGGGGGACAAGGAGGAGCTCTGTCCACCAGGGGAGGCAGCGGAGCCCGGAGAATGAAGTGGGCCCTGGAGCTCAGTGTTGGAAACACCAGGTAGACTCACCAATCTGAAGCAGAGCAGAGCTTCCAGCTTCTGATTGATTCAATTACAATATTACCTGCAGCCTGGACTTTTTGGTTCACGTTCTATTAATAATACTTTATTTGTTGCCTGTATTCAAAAAGACTCCTAAGACTTTAAGTATCTCTGTTAATGACATAAATTTAGGAAATATCTCTTAACTTTACCTCAGTGACATGGCATATTGAAATATTTTGTGTCCTAACGTGACAAAATGGTAGGAATGTTGACTTTTAGTGAGACTGAAGTAGTCTGAACAGAGAGGGGACGATCCGCCACCTATATAGAAAAATAGATAAGCATAAACTTGTTAATATATAGACGCATTACACTCTGTCATCTCCATCAGGAGAACATGAATAGCTTCAGGGTCCAAATTGGTTTAAGATGAACCTCTAGTAATGTAAGGATAAATAACTATTTGGGAAAATATACAAGTACTATAAAGACTATAATGATACCGATTAATGTCATTATTATTTACACACTGTAAGATGCTCTCAGTCAATATTTCAAAATAATTGGAAAAAGTTGCAGAAAGAAGATGCAATACTATCATATTACTCTTTTCTTATAGCATACAAAGTAGAAAGGTGTAAAAGGGGGTCAGGTTTGCTATATTGTACATGATGATGTCAGCATCCATGACCTACAAGGGGCTTCTGGAAATCTGTCTCTGCTGTGCTGCCATCTCTCTGGACAGCTCTTCTTATGGTGTCTTCACACTAAACGCGTTTTGGGCATGAAAATGGCGTCCAGGCGATCTGGATGCTCCGACTGTTGAGCTGCTCTGTCCTTTCATCGTCATCTAGAGAACAGCTTGGATTTTTTGCTTTGATAAGCTGAATAAAAGCAGTTTTAAAGAGAGAAAGTACAACTCAAAATGTCATCGGTGTGGTCAATTCATCAGGATTATGATCCTTTCTCGTCTTAGGCTACCAGCTTAGGCTACCAGAGTCTAAAATGGAATATTTTTTGCTGAAAGGTTTGACATATTTAGTTAGACGTATAGTGGAGGATGTTATTATTCTGGGTGGATCATCATAATAAGTGGTCTTCCTAATTGTCAATCATTCTGATGATAGGTTTACGTGAGGCTGTCCTACATGCTTACTGGAGGTGAGTCTGACATAGTGGAAAAATTGCAGATCTTCTTTTGGAAAGTAAGCTTGTATGAGTGATGCAAATAGCCTCTTTTAAACAGAGCGTGCACGAGGAGAAATTGGCTCCTGCATGCACTTGCACATGTTTAATAGGCGTTCCCTCTCAGGAGCGGTTACATGTGCATTTGAGAAAATCCTCCACTATAGCTTTAATTTCGCTATTTATAAACTGTTTTGCCATAGTTCAGAAAGAAGATATTTTAGTAGAGAAATAATGGTCAGAGAGGGCTCTTTTCTTTGTTGGAGAAAAAAAAAACGTCGTCCTTTTTGGGTAAAACCAGTTGATTTTTAGGACCTTTTACATATAGATACATTTTCTTAGCTGAATGTTCTGCAGAAGCAGAAAGAAGCAGACGACCCTAGATGATGCTCAAAATGTGTTTGTTACTCTGCAGGCTGGTGGATAACAGCAAGAAAAGGGTGAAAAAAAATCTGCATTGATCAGCTTTCATTCAATGCTTCAAAGTCTGCCTCTTTGCACCATCATCTTAATGCATTTCCCTTTCATTACTCCGCTGTTCTCGCCCCAGAGCTGAGGAGAAAGAGCTGCTGCTCCTCTCTTCACTGCCTTTTTTCTTTTCCATCTCTTTTTCTCCAGGTTGGATTGATAATTTTTGCTAAATACCTTAAACAATCAGGCAACGTGCCGAGAGGTGGGAGTCCACATTAAAACCAAATAATAGAGGTATGAAAAAGAGCAGCATGGCGAGTAAATGTGACAGTAAGCACATGGAAATGAAGATTAGTTTGTTAATAAGGTGTTCAAACATTTTCATGCTGTGTAAAACAAACTAGTCCTATTTTTTCATCAGGAGACACATTTTTTAGTCCATGTATAAATTTTAAAATAAGTTAATTTCTTTTAGGGCTGGGCGACAAAATCTTATCTCTGATTTCAATTTTTTTTCTACCAAATCCGATAATTTCTGTCGTAATAAAAAGAAACAGATGACTTGCATTACTTTGAAAAACCAGCTTTAATTCAAATCACCCTCTCTTAAATCAGATGAATGTAAAGGATAACAAAAATCAAGCTGTGTAAAAGAATTATGTTGAATAAACAATGGAAACATAACACTAAACACAGTAAACTCCAGATTTTAATTCAATCTGGCCTGCAGGAGCTAATAGGTTTTTTTTGTGTGCTTTTTTTATGGAGTTGCAGTAGGTATAGCCTCTTAGTGAGGACACTCTGGGTAAAAACCTTCTGCAGAGGATACTCACTGTTGTTTATTAAAGTTATTAACTTCACAAAGAATTCTTCTTTGTGAAATAATTTCCAGAGGTTCTAGAGGAGTTCTAAGAACAAAGCCGGACATCTTTATTACATGGTTTCCACAGGTTATTAAAAGTCATTAAATTATTATTCTTTAAATTAAGGCCTAATTGGCATTAAAATTCATTAAATGTGATTATCGTGGCATAAATGCCTTAAAATGCCATTTTTTTTATACGTCATATATATTATATCACAATATATTTGCGCAGAACTGCTTCTGGTTGATCGTAAAACCGTATGTTCGGAAAAGAGGCTCCAGGCGGAAAAAAAGCTACAGAATGGGGGAAAATGCAAATTTCAACAAAAAGTAGCTGGAAAGCGATGGACGGTAAATGACTGCGGCCTGTCAACCGTAAAGATGACAAAGCATTTTGCTGTGTTATTTATATACATGAGAGTCATGCGTACTCTTCGATGGCATTAAAATTATTTCTAAGAGAATTAAAAAGCATTAAATTATAGTTACTCATTCCTGAATAAACACTTTATTAGCTTATTAAGCCATTAGCTCTAACACTGTTACCGCAGCAGGGGATGGAAGAAGAGATCAAACTCTCCACAGCAGATTTCTAGCAGATATGTAGCATCTTGCTGCAGTCACTGAAGGACTTAAGCTTCCTCAGGAAGTAAAATCTGCTCTGTCCCTTCTTGTAGACGGCTTCACAGTTGCATCTCTAGTCTGTTTTCCAGATGAACACCAAGGTATTTATGCTCCTCAACTACCTCCACTTCTTCTCCCATGATGCTAATAGGTTTCAACGTGTTCCTGTTTCTTCTCAAATCTACAATCCTCTCCCTTGTTTTGTTGACATTCAGGATCAGATTATTTTTTTCCACACCATATCACAAAGCTTTTTGATGAATCAAATGATTGCAGAGTCATCTGAGTATTCCTGCAGATGACAGGACTCTGGTACTGGAAGTCAGCGGCTTACAGAAAACCTTCCTAAAATCATAAATATTTAGAAATAGAATATTTGATTATCAATATCATAAAAATCTTCCCCGACCCTAATTCCTTTCCATTGATAACTTTAAGCACATATGTGTAGTTTTTTTTTTAATTTCTTTTATTTTTTTGTTTTGTGAATCAACCAATTACATCTCTCAGAAGACAGTGTTGCCCATAGCAACGGGGTAAACCACACCTCCTCCCTAAGATGGGAATACCTGTCAGAGAGCGGCTCCACACCTCTTTAGCTAAAACTATTCTGCATGATACTCCGGTCCTCTTGGTGGCAGTGATGTGCCGGTTTTCTAATAGTTATTTCAAAGATAACAACATATTATCTTCATAGTTTTTAACATATTTCTTTCAGTCTTCTATGCAAAACTGAAAAATGCTGTTAAAAACATTTACATATAGATATTGAACACATTTAAACATATTTGTGATGTTAATTTATAACTGGCTGGAAAAGAGATGGAAAGGGGCCCCAGAACAACTGTGTTGTGCGTAATCAGTTAGTTGCATTAAATCATTTTATATTTCTTCATTTCTCATGTTTTTTATGTTTATTCTGGTGCTTTCAACCGATTATATAATCAGCAGTGTTTTGGTCATCTTTCTGAATAACTTACTGAGTGGACAGTGAGGTGGATAGCAGAGCATGGCAGCATAAAGCCAGTATGTGCTGCATGACCAGCCGCCTCCTAATATCATCTAATATAGATGGATGCTTAGATCCATTTAATGCAGAGGCTGTCAGTAGATCAGCCTGGTCCTCAGGTTTTAATCTAATGGTAGCTGAAGTGTCCAATGTTGTGAAGCAGTTTATTAAACCTGATTGTTGCTCTGGGAGGTCCTATAGCAGCATTTACCAACCCTGAAGTAGTGGTTTGGACCTTTAAATAATCTAGCTGTATATCTGTGGCTAAGGTGGTTTTCAGTGTCTGAACTGGTGCCGAATATATATCGGTAGAAGCCTGTAACTTCCTTCCATCTTTTCTTCCAAAGAATTGCTTTCTGTTCAATGATGCTAATCTGAATGTTCCAGAAATGGTTTGATCAGTAGCTAAACTGCTGCCGCTGTCTGCAGGAGTCGCGGTGACCGACAAGGCGGTCAGGGAGATGTCGTTTACCCCATCGGCTACTCAGAGAAACCCGTTCCTGACACCAGCATCCAGGAGACCGACAAGAACCTGGTGGAGAAGGTGAGGGAAGATTTTTAAATCTTTTTTTTTTGGTTTTTGATTAAAGTTGCTTTGGATAAAAGACATCAGGGGTGAGGATGGAATTTAAACCTTTCAAACAGTTTGTGCAAATTAATCTTCCCAAAAAGGTTGAATTGACAAAACTTAGAAGTAAAAAAAAAACCTTGAGCAGGTAACCGTATTCTGAAGATAAAATGCTTTGATATGCACTTAAAATAAGATATGTTTTTTTTCTTATTTTAAGCATAAATCATCTTATTCCATTGGAATTGCTCTCATTAGCTTGTTCAAACAAAGAGGATATTTTCTTTTAGAACTAGGTGTTTATTAAGTTTGACAACTATGACAAATTGTACACCTTGTAAAAAACTTGTGAAAAACCAAAAAAACAGTTGTTTTTTGGTTTTTTGCGGCACTAGTGGCTGTTTTTTGGACAGTAGGCTGACAGGAAAGGGGTTTAAGAGGGAGGGGGAGAGACATGCGGCAAAGGACAACAGGTCGGATTCTAATCTGGGTCTACTGCGCCAAGGACTAAAGGGTTGGTTATCCTCCTGCAGCAGTGTGTCTCAGTGAGCTGGACGCGGACATTTTTGATTTATGCCCAATATTGAAGCGTGGTCTGTGCTATGTTATTCCACGCCACAACGCAAGCGGGACGATCGGGAACTAGCTGTGGGTCTAGATACGGCCGAGGTGGTGAGGAAGTGGGGGCAAGTTTGTGCAACAACGGAGGGACGTGAGGGCCAAAAAGAGCGGGGATCCAGGTGGAAAAAGGTTCCCAGCGTTCTTGCGCACCTCTTTTCTAGCTGGTCCATCTTCACGGGTCATTTTCCACAATGGCGGTCTTACAAACAAAACTAAACAAACAAAATAAGGTACCAAACAGGAAGTCTCTGCATTCAGTGTGACACCTACGCAGATGAGCTAGTTTCAAAGTATAAATCAGCCTTAAGGCCTCCATTCATGGGTCGTGTATGCTAACCACTGCGCGACCAAAGCACGCCAGAGAAATACAGTTTTCTCCAACCTTAATGGAGGTAGAGGGAGTCATTATTTTATCTAAATAGGATGCAATTGCCATAAGCATGGCTAGCTTTGAGCCTTCATGTTATCTGTTGAAATCCTTGCTCTCTACCTGCTACCTCTGACTCCTGCTGTCATTTTAAATGTCTCACCCTTGAAACTGATCCAGGATCAGATTGTGTCCAGCCAGCAGCTAACCTCTTAGTGCATCTCTAACTGATATGTTGATGTAAGCAGCCGGTCTTTATGTTCTTTCTTCTTCTTGTGTCGCAGCGCTGCTGGGATGTGGCCCTCGGGCCCCTAAAGCAGATCCCCATGAACCTGTTCATCATGTACATGTCTGGAAACACCATCTCCATCTTCCCCATCATGATGGTCTGCATGATGGCCTGGAGGCCCATTCAGGCTCTCATGTCCATGTCTGCCAGTAAGTATTAATGCTCTTCCTGTTTCACTCTGACCCGCTGACATCATCAGACGCTTTGTGCCATCAAACCTCGTCTCGTTCTCGTCTCCCAGCCTTCAAGCTGTTGGAGAGCTCCAGTCAGCAGTGGCTACAGGGCCTGGTCTACCTGATCGGGAACCTCCTGGGAGCAGCGTTGGCCATATATAAGTGCCAGTCCATGGGGCTGCTTCCAACACACTCGTCTGATTGGCTGGCTTTCATAGAGCCGCCGCAGGTAATGTCATAAACACACAGCAGCAACGGCTCACACTTAAATATCTTAATAAGGAAATCATCTAATATTGAAAATAGTCATTTTGTTATTTAGATGTGGCATGGAAGGCATCCCGATAGAACCGAACAATGGTCATTTATTAATCAATTTCTTTATTGTCAACCACAATTTCAGTATTAGTACAAACCGTTCATCACATACATGATGATTTACTGAGGCCATGCGTCCCGCAGAACGCTGCCTTTGGCGTGTTCTTATGGCGGCCAAGGGCCCCACCGTGAGGCTGCCTTTAACTCTATGGAAAGATAGGAGCCACATTGGGGAGGGAGAGGGGAAAAAACATATTTCACATTTTATCCTTGACAGGATACAGTTTGAGATATCAAACAAAAAGTCCTCAGCACAACAAAAGCATATTTAACACGAGACAAACATTTCGACAGAAGGAAAACATCTAGCGACAAACCACATAAATCTGCTACATTTTTAATCAAAGCATCTTTGATCAGCAGGTCAGATGATCTGATGGGTTCTTTCTCTTCAAATTATTAAATAGTTCATCTATACAGAAAGCATTCACACCACTTATTCACACCGCCATTAGCTAACAAAGAAACCAAACGACCCCCATTCCTAAAGGGTGGACCCATTCGTCAGGATCAGTTTGCATGTTTTCTAAGCCAAAACAAGGCTTTGTTTTTGGTCCACTCTATAAAACCTCAAACTCAACGCTATTTGACATTTGAATTGAAAAAGCAAAACATTTTCAAACTGGGAAAGAAAGTACAGTGGATTGTTTTTAACTTTTATGGAATGCATTTAGCTGGTAGAGCAGAGGTCTGGACCCAACCTGATTTAAAACATTTATAAATTACCGCATGTTGTCTGACGACAGTGTTTAACTTTACTTGCGCCGCTTCTCCTATTAATACAGTAAAGCTCTTCAGAGCGTCCGGCACCAGGCTGCACGTGATACAAATTATCCAATGAGCTGCTGTCAGTCTGGGTTGCTGCTGCTGCTTCTTTTAGACACAGCAGGTAAACCTGTGGCAAGCTGGGCGATGGGAAAGAAGGAGAAGATGATGAGAAAAAGAGAGCAGAGAAAGTGTGGACTGCTGGAAGAACTGCTGTGAACTGCTGACAGAAAAGAGAAATGGTGCTCAAAGATGACCCTGCACATTTAGAGGATGTTTGGCTCAACCTGCTGCTGTGAAGCAGGATTCTACACCATGAACGGAATCAAAAATAAATATGGAGAACCTTGATAGTATTAATCAGATACTCAAATTAAACCAGATGAAACCAAAACTTTTCCAATTGAGGAGTTCTGGATGGAGAATATTGACGAATGAAAAGGATTTGTTTTATCTCAAATCCAAATGTTCATATATTATTTTACAATTTTGGTATAATTACTGCTCTTAGTAGGTTGCTCTATCAGCTAAAGTTTTATCGTCTCTACATCTCAGTTAATGTTTCATCATTTACTAACTTAATCGATGATTATTTCAATAATCGGTTCATCCGATTAATTGTTTCTACTCTAGTTTGTTTTGTTAGCGGGTTAAAGTCGTCTGTTTGGACCATCGGTCTCATTTTAAACTAAATTATCTTAAATTCTACACATGTTTGTGTGCAAGATTTTAAAAAGATTTAAACGCCATCCATTCAAATTTTAAACTCCACATATAGCATTGAGGACCTAACCAGCATAAGTAAACAGACAGCTGTGATGATGATGATGATGATGATGATGATGATGATGATGATGATGATGATGATGATGATGATGATGATGATGATGGGTATGGCTTCTATCAGGGGCAGATTCAGCATTAGTAAAGAACATTTTGTCGTGTCGGTGACCCTGCATTCCTAGTCTGAAAATGAAGCTGCATCTTCTTCCTATTTGGCACCCAGTCAACAAGAGCAATGAGGGTCAAAGATGAAAGTGAATGTTCTGCATTCATTCTGTCAGCAGATGCCTGTGAAAACATCTGGTTTTACTGGTTTCTTTAGGAACTGGTTTGGTTGAAACTGCAGATGACTGAAAGATGTCGTAGCTCTGCTGTCACTGTACTTTCTCTCAATCATCAGCAGCTTTTAATTCTTTGTTTCCGGGTTTTAACTTGTTTGCTTCACAGAACAGAACAGGTTTGTCCTAATCTGGTATGCTGGTCCAATCTCAGTCCCGTTTGTTTCAAACGTACGTTTCCTGGTTATTTCCTCTCCAGTTATGAGGCATCAGGACCTGTTTTAACCGTGCCAGCCTCACGTGAGCAGCACACTCATAGCCGCCGTACTTTGTAGGGTTAGGGACTGAGTAAATGAATGTTAATTTGTTATGAAATGAACAGTGTTGGACTAGTTACTTAAAAAGTAACTAGTAATGTTAGTAGTTCTCCAAGACAGTAACTGAGTCAGTAACTTGGTTACTGCTCAGGGAAGGTAACTCACTACCAGCAACAGTAACTGCAGTTACTTTTTATGATCTAAAGTGTCAAAGGATTCAGAAACTTTCCTTTTATTGGGATTTTAAATAGAAATAGAGCAGGGGCCACAAACGCAGGGCCCACAGGCACCAAGGGGCCCCCTAGGACCACATAGGGGGCCTTCAGCATCTTCTGAAAACAGATCAACTCACCAGTGGAAATTTCAGTTTAATCCATTTCTGTTCTATTTTTAATCCTTTTCAGAACATCATATTGATCACGTAGAGCGTTTATAGAGATTTTAAAATGACAACATCCAAAACAAAATTGGAAAGATGTAATAAAAATGAGTTTATTCTGCGTAAAGATTAGATTAACTTTTCCAGCTCATACTTCAGTATTGGCGGCCATGAAGCAGCCCTCAGCCTTAAAACAGTTGGTTTCCGCTGAACTAGAGGATCATTTATGGATTATCGATTGATTGACTTTATTGATCTCACAGCGGAGAAATGCACTCATTACATCAGCTCAAATAGTCAAAGAAGAAGAATGCACCAAAGGACGGATAGATACAGTATAGACAGTGCGTCTCATTATACTGGGTTATTGCACAGCGTGTTTACATGGGTATATATAAGGTGTTTGTTATTAACTGATTTATTAATTAAAAGGTCCAAACATCTGAAAACACTGAAAAACTAATCTGCATTATTTTTGTGGTGGTTTGACAAGTGAGTTGCATTATAATTCTGTAGATGTGATCATGTTTCTTTATTATAATAAAAGTAAACTAGATGTTTTGGTTTTTATTATTTGGAAAAGGTGTGGAATAACGCAAATTAATTTATTTGAATAATGACTCAATTTATATTGTTTAATTATTTTATGTCTGAATTAAATGATTTATTTTAGCATGTCATAATTAAATAACACATCTAACAGTTTAATTGTCTATTAAATAAATAAATGCTGCATATTTATTTGTTTTTAATATTTTATTCTGTCCCCTTTACCCTTCCACCCTACTGGCCCATGGTTTGCTTTGCCCCTGTTCTTAGACTGACTATTTGGGTCATTTTCACCTCCTAACGTGTGTGTTTCTTTTAAACAGAGGATGGAGATCATGGGTGGAGGGATGGTGCTGTGAGGGGAGAGGTCACATGCTCCACATGCTCCATCCTTCTTATCGCCACGCCACCAGGCATCCCTTCACAGCCGAACACAAAAAACCGGACTTTCAGCCATTTCCAGATCCAGACTGGACCGTCTCAGTCCAAGCAACAGCAGCGAGGTGCAGGAGGATCTCAGTCCAACATCAGGGATGCATCCCGGCTCTTTCTGGCTTTGTTGCTGAAGCATTTCTTTGGTCTTCCTCTGGCGATTAGCATCTTTTGTTTTTATTTCTCATGATAGTCTGAAGACGAGGCTGCCCAGTTTCTGTCCAGGTAGTCGCCTCCTCAGTAGGTTGTTAGTGGGGGTGATTTATAGCTCCCAGCTCAGAAACCATTGGTCACACCTTTAATCCAATAGTTTAGTCCGTTTGATTCCTGACCATGTAGGGAAGAGTCTCCTAAATGCTTAGCTTTTATCGTCATTCAGTTTAAACACATTTTGTTGTATCTTCAGCCTGAGGTGGTTTTTGTTTCCACTTCCTGCCCTGCATCATTAACTCAGTTTTAATTTATAGCTCTGTGTAATTTATGCTGATTTGCTATGAAAATGTTCTATAAATAAATCCTTATTGCTTGAATTCAAATGTTTCCAACGATGTCAATAAAGATACCTTTTTATTAGGTTAGTTAGCATTGATGGTTTTTATTTCATTATGTTTTTATTTCACTGGAGCATAACTACAATAAATAAATAGGTTTATACAGGGTGTACCTGTTTCTCACTAAATTATGCCACTGAAATTTTAATTTCTTTACAAAATGTATAACGGTTACTCTATTTCACTTCAATATGACAAATTCAATTCAGCAAATGGAAAATAAGAATCTAACCTAAACATAAAGTCTAGGTTGATGTCTGATGCTTTTTTGATTAAAAACATGCCTGTTCTAAGACAAGTTACTCATGATGGGTACAGTAGCCAAAAAAATGTTACTCAGGTACTTATTATTATTTTTTTTTAAATAAAAAGTAGAATGCAATAAAACTACTCCCAAAAACAGATTTCTTAAGTTAAAAGTAACTGTAACTAGTTCCTACCACCTCCATTATAGAGACTTGGAACTAAAGGTTTTTACCATTGTTTATTGTTTATTTATTTGGATCCCCATTAGCTGTCAGTAATTTGACAGCTATTCTTCCTGGGGTCCCTGAAGTCATACTATCTGTAGCCTGATGATTCTCTCTATTTTCCTTTAATGTTTACATGCTGATGGAAAAAGAGGGTTTGGTTCCTTTTTGCTTTTGGCTTTTACTGGCATGGATGACATCTCAGATGAGGAAAACCAGAGCCATGGAGATGGGATAAATATGAAAACTAACCAATGTACAAAAGCTAATTTAGAAGGATATAAGCTGTAAACCTGCTGCTGTGTTTAGGATAGAAATAGACTGGAAAAATGTTACGGTCGTTACTCACACAATTTATTTTTTCACTGAAGTGTGAGTAGAACCTATCTAGTATATATATATATATATATATATATATATATATATATATATATATATATATATATATATATAT
>NW_015150814.1:453992-470954 GCF_000732505.1 Cyprinodon variegatus
TATATCTATATAGATATAGATATATATATATATAGACTTAGATTTATTTGTCATTTTGTTTACAGAATTTACTCCCTGGACAATTTAATCTTTTTTTTAAAGTGCAGCCTTGAAAAATAGTCAAGATAAATATATAAAAACAGTAATATAAACACATGACTGTAAATTTACAGTTCTAACATTTTCTATTTTTTATATATATAATGATTAAATATAATAAAATACAATATATATATGTGTGATTTCAAATCCCTATTGCTCTGATGAAAACCCTAGCAGACACACAGGCTGCTGTAGCTCCCCCTGGTGGATGGCAGGTGATATAACATATGTCATCAACAATTAGTGACTAAAACTGAAACAGATCCAGTCATTCATTCAATCAATCAGTCTTTAAATAGTTTTTAACCATCCAATCCTATGTGGATGGAGGTGGAGTCATGATCCAGCGGCCCCAGGACACCCTGCTCAGGGCCCCCAGGGGCCCAATCAATGATATTCATCAGTAGGCTATATCCCAGTGTTTCCACCAACAAACCCCACTGTGGAATCTGGAGGTCCCAGTTCAGTTTCGGGGACCGGTCCGACTGGCCTGAACTCACCCAGCGTGGGTGTGTACCGTGTAAGGGGGCGGGGCAGTGACAGGTGAGGTGGAGTTAGCAGAAAATAAAAAGGACTGACAGGTTAATAATGACAGGTGTGACTGTGGCGTGGGGGCTCCGTCCGTGGTTCTAGTTTTAGTTTTTAAAGTCTCGCGCTCAGACTAAAGTTTCCCTCCGCGCGCGTCTCTTCCTGTTTTATCTCCTTCTTTTAACAGGAGTTAAGGAGCCCCTGGTTCACCTGGGCTTGGATAGAAGCCCCCCCCCTTCCTGGAGCAACTTTTTAGAGGAGTTTTATTAAAGCCTGTAGTCATGGAGACAGCAGGCAGTCAGAGAGGGGCACAGGAATATCCTCATCCTTTCATCCATGAGGTGAAGCTGAGCAGAGCTCAGACAATCAGGGTAAGATGGCTTCTTTTATTATCAGCTAAAAGTTTTAATTACCGTACCTGGAAAATGTCAAATTAAATCTCCTCTAATTAATTATTTTAGCTATTTTTAATATAAATATGTAGGAATTGCCATTGTTTTCTCTCTCTGTTGTGTTTTTCTGATGTCACCACTTTCAAAAATTGACTTCCTCCCCAGCATCTGGCATAAAACCATTTTTATTGGCTTTAACAATATTGATTTAAACCTAAGCAAAAGAGCAGAGTCATAAATGTGTTGATCATAGACAGGTGTGACTGATAACAGCATGCCATATGCTTGCATAAGGAGCATGGAGAGGGCAGGGCAGCCTGATGATGAATGCTCTCTACAGGATTTTCCACATTTTTTGTTCTGCTGTTTTTAGGTGGGGTGATTTGTTTTGAAAGTCACACCATAGAAGAATGCCTGGTTTCAGAACAAAATGTTTTATTTTTGTTAGCTAGTTTGTGACCAGATCAGGTCTAATATTGATTCCTTCCTTCCTTAGGGGGTTATCCTAGGCAGCGTCCTCGTCCCTCTCCGCATCACGCTGGCAGCCTTATTCTTCCTCATCATGTGGCCCATAGCCCGGCTAAGACTGGCCGGCCTGTCCAAAGAAGAGCGAGCCCGGCCCGTCACAGGCTGGCGCCGCTGGCTTTTCCACCCCATCATCTGGCTCCTGAGCAGAGCCGTGTTCTTCTCCATGGGCTTCCTGTGGGTCAGGGTCAAAGGTCGCAGGGCCGACCTGAAGGAGGCCCCGGTCCTGGTGGTGGCCCCCCATAGCGGCTTTCTAGACATGCTGGTTCTGTGCCCGACCCAGCTGGCCACTGTTGTGTCTCGGTCAGAGAACACCAGTCTGCCTGTCATAGGAGGTAATTCCTGAAGCTTTTATAGTCCCCACACTTTCATTAAATACAGTCCAGGTATTCCTTAAATTTTTCCTTAAGTTGAGCAGGTAGAACAATAAGACAATGGAAAACAACGATTTACATTTTAAAATAAGTTTAAAAAAACAACTTAATTCAATTCAGTTTATTTCTATAGCGCCAAACACAACATGTCATCTCAAGGCACTTTACAGTTCAACCAGATGATCCAGTCAAATTGATTCAAAGTTTTCTATCTAAGGTAAACCAGTTGATTGCATCGACTCATTGACTCAAATGCAATCCCTCAAACTAAGCATGCTTGTAGCGACAGTGGAGAGGAAAAACTCCATTTAAACAGGAAGAAACTTCCAGCAGAACCAGACTCAGTGTGAGCGGCCATCTGCTGAGGCCGACTGGGGTTCAAGGATAATCATCCTATCTCAGCTACATAATATCTAATCATCTTATTTAAAGGGCAAAAAATACAAATTTAATTGGCAGATCATCTCATTTACCAGCTCAAATTAAGGACAAACACTTATTTTAAACCTTTAATTTTTTACGACAATTATTGCAGCGTGGAGAACTGGTTAACCTTAGTGAGTAAATGAATAAAACAAGAACTGCTTTCAGAAACTTTAATATTCTAACCATTATTTCTGATGTTTGGATCTTAACCAGCATCATGGCTAATGGAGGCACTGAGGCTATTAAAGCAGGATTTTTAACTCCAGGTGTCAAAGTAAAGAGCCTTGTTTATACATGAGGCTGAAAATGTGGATTGGAAGAATTAACATAAAATCAACTGTAGGTTTGGGTTTTTTTTAACACGTAATTGCAGCATTTTGGTTGGTTGATGGTTTCTGTGTCGCAGTCCTCTTGGAAAAATTGGGTCTTTGATCTGCTGGAGCTTAACAGCTGAAATCCTACAGAAGCCCTTTCTAACAGTAGAAGCTGTTGCTGGGAACGGATGTTTTTAAAGTTTTTATCTAAAAGAGAAACTAAACATTTCTGTAGCTGCAGAATCTGTTGGTCTTTGTTTATATTTACAACTCTGACTCCATGATGCAGCGTCTGCACACTTTAGCCCAGCTAGGAATCCAGGTGGAGAGGAAGCTAAGCTGCGTTTACGAGCAATCTGTTCTCCATATCTCCTGCAGGTTGATTTGTCCCTTCTTTGTTTCACACTTTGTGTCTTTTATTATCAACATTTTTCCTCATCACTAAAACGCATCATATGAAAATATTAGAGTATCTTTTTGTTTTAGTTTGCACCAGCCAGAAAAGTGATGATGGTGTTGTTGTTTTTTTAAACAACCTGATTGACAACCAAAAAAATAAACTAATCCACTACATTGATGTGATCCTGCAAGCAGGAGGTCATATGGTTATTTTAGTTTAATCAGAGGCCACAATTTGTTGCCATTTGTAACGGCTCGACACCTACAAAAGAAGAAAATTGTTTGATAATAGATTAAATTCAGTTGAATTAAAATTAATATTGATGGATTTTCATTATTATCTCTCATGCACAAAAAGCTTTAAGAAAATCTCTAAAGACAGAAACTCAATTGTTTAGTAAATCACCATAATGTGTTTAAAAAAGACCAAACCCATAAATGTGATTCACACTGGAAGAGCAGTTTAACGCCTCAGTATTTAAAATAAAAGGAGTGGACTTAATCTCTAATCAAGATGACTAAAAACGATAAACTGACAGCTACCAAAAGTTTGTAACTTCCTTTAACTTAAGCAGGTTTGGCTTCTTTTAAACATTTCAACTAAAACCTTTAAATCCAACATGATATTAACCTTTGTGGAAAACGCTTCTGCAAAACTCTGATGGATGTAATTCAGTGTGATGGCTTTCAAAGGAGAAAAATGATCGTATATATGAAGAGACATTCAGGATATTGGTTTAATATCATTTAAAAGCTGCGGTAGCAAATTCTGCAATGGGTTGGAGATTATAATTCACTGACGAACCTGAGAAATTAGCAAAGAATGCAGATTATTGGTGAGAATTATGATGTTTTTGCTGAGTCAGCAGGTCAGACCTGCATGATAAAAATAACTAGAATCTTTACACCAAACCATTGCTAAATAGTGAAGTATTAGAGTAGCAGAGAGTGAGGAAGGAGGAGGAATGCCTGCACGTTCAACAATAAACAAGTGGCTAATTTTGTTAGCATCTTCCTGCCTGACTGTAACATTTCTTAATGATCCTTTTTTAATCTTCTGATTTAATGCAGTGTAATCTTTATTTTTCTGTGTTCCAGCTCTGCTGGAGTTCAACCAGTCTGTGCTGGTGAGCAGGAAAGATCCAGAGTCCAGGAAGAAGGCCGTCACTGAGCTCATCGAGAGGCTGACCTCTAAAGGCTACTGGCCCCAGGTGTGATGTTTACTTCTGTCACCAGTGATTTTAAAATAGATAAACTGGAGCAAAAACGTACAGAAATGTATATCAGGATCCAGTTTGTTAATTTAAAAACAAAAAAACTTTTTTTTTTTATTCAAAAAAATCCTTTTATATTTAAACCTATACAGAAATACTTTATTCATTTAATTTTGATTTGTAAACCACAACAAAAAACTTGCTAAAATTATAAAAAGCATGCATTTAAATGTGCCCCTGGTAGATTATCCACTTTTTGTCATTGTGACCTTATAGCCTCTAACAATTGCACCCTGTTTATATAAACCATTCATAGTCCATGCATGTATATAGTCTCTGTGCACATTAATATTTATATCCTATATAGCACTTTAGGATAGATGCAATCTACATTTCAATAACATGACAAAGTTTAATTCTATTCCATAAAGTAAAATAACTGCTGTCCAGTAGGTTAAAGGTATTGTGGGGGATTTTTTTAAAAGACCCGCCCTCCCCACTTAAAAAAACAAAAAATAAAAAAATTGCGTGCAACAGCGTGCACAAGCCCATTCCCCTCGTGCACGCCCTGTTTAAAATGTGCTGTTCTGTTATACAAGCTTACTGTGCCCAGAAACAGCGGGAAATATATAGTGGACTTTATAGCAAACTCAGTTAACTGACAGTTCAGACAGATGATCACTGCTTTTTGGTCCGTTGGTGACATAACTCCTCCCCCACCGCGTGGTGCCTGTGCCATCTTTGTTATTAGTCGCCAGCTGTAACAGCAAATAAGAGCTCTCCGCGCAAAGAATTTTGGGATATATCTGCCTCTTCAAAGGCCTTTCTTTTCTTCTCATACATTTCGTAGACACTTTTTCCTCCTACGTCCCTCTGCCACAAGAACTGTGGTGAGAAAGATGAGCTTCAATGACTATCTGAAACCGCAGCTCACCACACATATACGCCTGAAAGTGTGCATGTGCTTAAAAAGATGGCTAACGGGGCGAGCACGTAGGACGGCCTTATGTAAACATATCACCAGAATGATTGACAGTTAGGAGGACCACTTATTGAGATGATCCACCCTGAAAATAAAAGATAACTCTCCTTGTTTTATTAGGCATGAAAGCAGGGGGATCTATCGTTTGCACACTAATCTTTTCACTGATGGAAACATGTCCAAATTTATGTTCCTTTTCCCAAAAAAAAAAAATAGAAACACACAAAGTTTAAGCCATAGGAACTTTATGATGCATAATTAGAAATATTTTTTAAAATAACTTTTCATTAATACACTAAATGCCTTCCTGTATAGTTTTTTTTATGATATGCTAACGTTAGAATTTACAACTAAAGCATCTTTTTATTTTTCAGATGCTCATGTTCCCAGAGGGAACCACCACTAATGGCCGAGCTCTCATCAAGTTCAAGCCTGGTAGGTTTCTGCAGTGATGTTTCAGAGCGAACCGTCCTGTCTGCCTCACCTGATCCAGGCAGTCCTGTTTGTGTAAATCATACAGGAACGGTTGGAGTTTCTTGTTTTTCTGCCTGATGACTTAGTACTTTTCCACTGTCTTTTCTTTCTCTTCTTACACCATCTTTGTCTCTGGATATCAGGTGCCTTTCTTGCTGGAGTCCCTGTCCAACCAGTGCTGCTACGTTACCCAAACAAACTGGTGAGAAGGTTTAGTGCTTCAGGTTACACACTAACACTGTTTATAAAACTGTAAACAAATGATTATCTGTAAGTCTCCAGTTTTTAGGTTTACCTTCAATAATTTCTTTTCTGATCTTTTAACCATGAGTTTTGGATGATCGCTTTAGAAGCGTCTTTTCCAACTGTAGGTGATGTTCTAGTAAAGCAGGCAAAAGATCAATGAAGCAGATGTAGTTTTTACTCTTTAGTGCAGCTTTTAGATCAACCATTGGAGTAGAAGAAGCTGCAGCCTTTTTTTCCATTTGTCCTGTTTTTGGAGAACGGCATCATGTTTTACTTTCTTACACTCATTCAGCAAAAAATTATTATAATTTTTGAACAGATGCAGTTTTCTTTTGCATATTCCCTGTTACTTTCTCTAATGTTTGCAGGCGCTGTCTAGGGAAGTGTTTGCATAGTGCAAATATATCACTGTTTGTAGTGCATAAAAAAATCTTTGAGTGGAAGATAAAACCTTTTTTTTCCCCCATTTTCCACTGTTTGATCTTTGATTTTATGACTCTTCCTCAGGATACGGTTCGATGGACGTACAAAGGAGCATCATGGTGAGTTCTTTACACGTTTAGTTTTATATTTCAATGGTTTTTATTATTTTTTTTTCCAGTTAATTTCAAAAATACTAAATCCTAAAGGGGAATTAAAAGTTGCAGCAACTAACGGGCACCTTCATTTAATTAGTTGATATAGGGCTTTTTTTTTTTTTTTTTTTTTTTAACAGTCTCAGAATTTGCGACACTAAATTAAATCCACATCATCACCCTTATAAAGAAAGCACTATTTGGTTAAAACATTTTAAAGACATTAAAAATAATAATAATTTTAGCTTTAAATGTTTCATATTGCTTATAAATGGCTCTAAACCTGTATGGATTTGGCTTAGAAGAAAAATTGCATGCGTGTCCAAACGTCTGCTCTAACCCCTTAAACGCTACATAGAGCGAGAACTATATAGTGAACTCGGTTAACTGACTATTTGGACAGATGATCGCTGCTTTTCGCTCTCTGTTGGTCACGTAACTCCGCCTCCTGACACAGTGCCATCTTTGTTCCTTATCATCCCCAAAAGCAATCCCATGATGCTTTGCGAGGGGAGCTCTTGCAAAGCATTGTGGGATGTATGTGCTAGTGTAGCGGCCATGGATCTGTCCCGGAAGCACGATCCGTCCTGGGCATGAGCGAACAGATATACATCCGGGTGTCAATAAATAATGTAATTATGGTTCTAAAATTAACCCACTAAAGAAAGCAAATACACATCTTTAAAAATGTTTTTTTTTTTTTACTTTTTTGTGACAATTTTGATGCTTTTTGCATTTTCTCTCCGTTTAACTGTTTTTCATGACGTCATCATCCTCAGAGCAGTCTGGCAAAATAGGATTAAACCATGTTTATCTGCATTTTAGTTGTTTCTTTCTTTAGATTACGCGCTATATACCATAATGTTAACACAAAAGGAAAAACATAAAACTCAAAGACTGGATTTATGTTTAAATCCAAAGCTGAAAAAGTTAGCCACCGGAAGTAGCGTAGGACACCATTTCCGGTGCAGATCCGGCACATTATAGTTTAGTACAATCACTATTTTTGGAGAGGGGAAAAAGTCATTTAGGTATTTTTAGTAAAATAAAATTGAGGGCGACCCGGATGTATATCTGGATGCACATGCAGAAATGAGCTGCTGGTGCATGCGCAGAACGGATCGTGCTTCCAGGTTGGATCGATTGTGACAATGGTTGCACACTACTTTTTAAGGTGCATTGTGGGGAAATTTTTAGTCTACTAATTTTTCATCCACTAGACGCTCGGACACTCTTTTAAAATGGTGTAACCCCTTCAGTGCTCTAAGCAGGGATTAGGGTAATTAATTTGAACACAGCCAGTATGTTGGTATAAAATTGGCTTGGATTTCACGACTTATTATTTGTCCAATCAGCCACAAAATAAATTTTGTCCGATCATTTCATGAGGCTAAACTGGAGGATGATAAAGTAAATAGATAATGGGTGAATAAGACTATAGTTATTCAAACACTACTTTTATGTTTCTTAATTATTCTAAAAGATTTGTCCAGACTTTTTAAGGTTGGGTTAATCTTTTATCAGAGTTAAACAAGTGTGAAAACGGTGCATATGTTTCAAATGTTAAACATCTTCCAGAACGATGCAACTAAGGCTAAAGCTTATTTTGATGGTTGAATTGCATCACATTTCATTCCAATTCCATCTATCATTGGCAGTGAAAAACAGAAAAAACAAGCAGATTTAATTCAGACTCCAATCACGTAGTGTTTGAGTAATGCTAACGCTACAATCTTTGGTATTTAGACTCGTTCAATATCAAGCAGCAAAGACTGGAAACTGCTTAAGGCCATTTTAAAACAGAGTCTTGGCAGGGGTTAATGAATTTTAAAGTTCAACAGCTCTAAAAATCCCTATTAAATCGATATCAATTCAGTTTATTTATAAGGCGCCAATTCACAACACATGTCATCCTAAAGCACTTTAAAATTCAACCAGATCATCCAGTCAAATTGATTCAAAGTTTTCTAAGGAAAACCAGTTGATTGCATCGACTCATTGACTGGAAAGCAATCCCTCACACTAAGCATGCTTATAGCGACAGTGGAGAGGAAAAACTCCCTTTAAACAGGAAGAAACCTCCAGCAGAACCAGGCTCAGTGTGAGCGGCCATCTGCTGAGGCCGACTGGAGTTTAAGAAAATGGAAGCAGAGAAACAAAAGGCAGCTGTAAGCCAGCTCTACATATCGACACAATCCCGCTCCTAGAAAGGTTATATCAGTTTGCGTAAATGCTTTTTGATAAACCTTTAAACACAGATGGCTTTCACATTTGGAATTTGGTTTTGTTGTTTTGTTTTTTGGGTGGTGTGCCACCATTAATGTTCTATCTGAAGCACATCATGATAATGAGTAAAACTGTGATCTAAAGCAGCCAACATTAGAGCGGTTTAGTTTAATTTTCTGAACTGACTGACAGGAAACACTTGAAATGTGACTGTCTTCCGTGTTTCTCACAGATCACTGGACGCACACAGCCTCCACCCTCTATTAGGGTCCATTATCAGCTGCTATCCAGCCAAAAGTAAATAATGTTTAGAGAGATTAATAAAATATTTGCATAAATTTTTAGATCACTCTTAGGACTGGGGTTGTTCTGGGACACTAGTGCTCTGTTCTCTAACTAGCTATTAGATTTAGCTGCTCGGACTAACTAATGTTGAAAATGGAAAAACAAAAAATATGAAATAAACTGTTAATTTGTACAGAATATTAATCTGCCAAGAATTGAAACTAATCAGCCTGAGTGGCAGTTAAATAAAATGTATAAATATATAGGTTTCTCTTGCTTTTTGCACAAATATCAGAAACTTTTAAGAATATAAAGCTTATGGCCTTACTTTCAAAATATGAATGCTAACTTCCATTGATTTGTAATGTTTAGCAAATATGTGCATTTATTTTTAGTATTATTTATTTTGTACTACTTGTTCAGCTGGGATTAAAAATATCACCTTGTTGTTTATAAAAACAAATAATCTTTTTCATACCGCTTTGCTTGACGTTTGGTTAATGTTGGATAAATCTGTGTTCTTGGAATGCGTCCACTGTTCAATCTGACTAGTAACGGTTTGTTGTCACGCTGTCAGAATAATGTGCATTTTTGCAATGACTAATATTTTCTGTTTAATCCATCAGGACCGAGGCCGTGTGGCACACTGCTTCACAGTTTTACACAAACATGACTGTTGAGGTAAGATTAGCTTTTATTTCCCCTGCCGCCAAGTCGTAAAATAAAAACCTGTGTTTACTTAGGGTGTGTTCACTATTGGCACTAAAAGTTGCAGCAGATATGGCAGTTTTTACTCGTATCGGAAACATCTTAAAAAAAACAAGTCGGCCTTAAAGAAATAAACAATAGATAAGTGAAAAAATGTTCTTGTCTTCCTGCTTTTTTAGTTCCTGCCTGTTTACAAACCATCTGAGGAGGAGAAGCAGGATCCCAACCTGTACGCTGACAACGTTCAGAGACTCATGGCCAAGTAAGGAGACAAAAGACAGGTTTTTAATTTTGGAATAGATTAGCTCAACTTTAGGAACATTAGAAACTTATAAATGACACAGCAGGGATGATTTAACAAGAAAAACTCTCCTGATTGGTGGAGCTCCTTTTTCTCATAGTTCTGAAGTTTGTGGATGTAGTTGCAGATGGCTGCCACTAGGTGTAGCAGCTAAGCCAGGTTTTATTTTAAGGATTTTTTTTCTGCTCCAACTGAATGATTCTCCTTCATTAGAGCAGCTGAAATGCTTCTTTTTAGCTTCCTAACATTTCTTCACTGATCAACAGGGCTTTAGGAATCCCAGCCACAGACTATGTGATGGAGGGAAAATTTCCAGTGAGCAAACTGGGTGGGTTGTCTCTGCCGCTTGTGTCTCCTGGCAGAGAAACGTTGTCTCTCCTGCAGAAAGCTGGGTAACTATTCTTCTCCTGATTAAATGTTTGACTAAAGCTGCTACCTGTTATCTAAATTCACCACAATCCTTCCTCTCACTACTTTCTGTCTGTCAGGCTGCAAAAACATGAGATCGAGGCGGCTTTAGCCAGAATGATTGACAGGTGTCAGTCAGGAGGTCAGAGGTCAAAAGTCAGCGCAGATGAGCTCAGCTCTATTCTCTCTCTGAAGGACAGACAAACGGCTGTCTCCATCTGTGGCTTATACTCAAAGGTAACTTTACTGTTGGTCTGAATGGAGGACAAATATTTTCATTTAGTTCCACAGACATTCTAACCAGTGTTTCTCATGTTTTATTTAAAGTTGGGACTGTAAGACGTTCATTTCGATGAAATGGAAACATTTTAACACGTAAAAAATAAACTATTAATTACGTTTTCAGTAATGCTTTTTTTAACATAACATCAATAACCATGTAATAACATGGTAATAACATGGTAATAACATGGTAATAACATGGTAATAACATGATTATAACATAATAACATGGTAATAACATAGCAAGTCACACTATAGGACTTGGTAACAAGCAAAACTTTTTGGGTAATTACCCCAAGATTAAGATGTACATAATTTCTAAATGATAAACTACACGTAAATATTACAAACGTATGTGACTATGTAACATTGTAATTACATTAGGTTACCACATAACATTTCTATTATTGGCCACCACCTACAAATATAAAACTGAACTCAAGATGTACTGAGAAATATGAATTCAGCTAAGAAGATTGGCTTGCTGTCTTCTAGGTTTGGTTTTCTGTTATATAGCAATAAACTGAATTTTAACAGATAACACATTCATTTATTGCTGTCTGTGAAATGAATTTGAGTTACCTGGTGGTAGCAGTTTGAAATCTAGAAGTCTGACTTTACCTTTTCCGCCAAAAATTTGAAGCACAGCACTTAGTAAAATTCTAGTAATATAGTGTAACTTGCTTTGTTATTACCATGTTATTACATGGTTATTGATGTACTGTAAAAGAGAGAGTTACCGCGTTTTCTAATATAACCGCTTCTAAAATCTCAAGTAGGAACCTTTGCACATGAGGTTGTTGGGATCAGTGGTGGTTATAGAGTCTTCCAGCTGCTGGGAGGAAGGATCTGTGATAACGCTCCCTGGTGCATTTATGGTGCAGCAGTCTGTCACTCAGTTTTCACATTCCTATGGAAGTAGTTTTTTGTTGAAGATGTTGCATAAATGGTTTCTAAAAGAAAAAAGAGCATTGATTAAAACTCTCAACCAATGGTTGTCCTATGGTTATTCTTTCAATAATTAGTTTTTTTTTTTTTTTTATTAAAAAAATACTTTGTCAATATGGTTTTTGATAAAATTGGATTAATTGTATACAGACCCTTTAATAACTGTAGAATTTTAATCATGTCCTTATTTTAATGTTATCCTGTTGGCTCCATTTTTATTTTTTTTTTGTGATAATTTTGAACCTATTTTTTTTTTTTAAACCCAAACCTGTGTCATTAGCATTGATAGTTTTTAGCTTTTTATCCAAATAACCAAAAAACGAAACTTGATAAAACAAAGTGTCTTTGGTGCAGTTTTTTCCCCTTGTGTGATTTCATGTAACCTTTCTCATTGGTAGGATGAAACAGTGGACCTCAGACAGCTTTACTTCAGTGTTTCACTGCTTACCAACTCCCACAACTTCACAGAGCTGATCCACGCTGCTTTCACGGTACGCTCCATCGATCTTCATCTCTTACCAGAACTGTTTTTTTTTTTTATTGTTTTTTTTTGTTTGTTTTTTACTCTGTTTGCTCCATCAACCTCCCAGATATTCAGAGGTGTCAAGTAAGGAAGTACAAATACTTTGTTGCTGTACTTAAGTACAGTTTTTAGGTATCTATACTTTACTCCATTACTTTTCTTCCTACTTCTGACTTCTACTCATTACATTTTCACACAAGTATCTGTCCTTTCTATTCCTTACATTTTTAAAACAAACGTTACTCATTATTCTTGGCTTCAGTTTGTGCTCCATCCAATGCAGATCATTGGCGCCATCCACATCTAGTGAAAACGAGTGTTACTAGATGAGTCATATAACGCAAACACGCATTGGTTAGCTAAAGGAAATCATCAGAAGCAAACGGGTGTTCTTCAAACTGCAAACGTGAATTGTCTATGCCAGTGTTTTTCAACCCTGGTCTTCAAGGCACACTGCTGGGCATGTTTTAGATGTTTCCCAGCTTTCACACACCTGTTATCAGTTGATAGCAGATTATCAGGCTTTGCTGAACTGCAATCCTTTGAATCGGGTGTGCTGAAGCTCAGAAACATCCAAAACATGCAGAGCAGTGTGCCTTTAGGACCAGGGTTGAAAAACACTGATCTATGCCATGCTACAGTGTCGGATTCAGAAGAAGATGTTGAAATGTCTGAAAGGTCAGACATAGGCGAGAGCGAGAGTATCTGGAGATGGAGACCAACAAGACCTCCCTCATCCTTGGCACTATCTCAAAGAATTGTTTTTGGAATATTCAAAAAATTAAGCTTTCAATTCATATAGTGGCATCTGGCTGTTTTTTAAAGGTTACTCTAAATACTTTTACACTTTAAGCAGTTTTTGCAGCACATACTTTTTCACTTTTACTTGAGTAAAAAGGTCAAGTTGTTACTTCAACTTTTACCAGAGTGTTTTAAACTGCAGTATCTATACTTCTACTTAAGTAACAGATGTGTGTACTTCTGACACCCCTGCAGATATTCGACCAGGAGGGAAAAGGCAGCCTGAATGCAGAGGAGCTGTCAGACCTCATGGGGGCGCTGCTCGGTATTCCTCAGCATAGCACCGGTGCTCTTTACGCCGAGGCGTCCAGTCTAGGCCTGCTTACTGAAGGTGAACCTTTGTTTTCATTTCTGGATCGATCAGGACATTTTTATACCAGACTAAAACCTAAACGTCTCCCTGTTTGCTTCCAGAAAACCTGCTGCGAGTGCTGACCACCCATCCCACCTATGGGAGACTGCTGAGCGACCTCCTGCAGCCCGAGGAGGCGGGCTCTCCGCACGCTCCAGCAGCCAATGGGAAGGCTGTGAACAACAACCGATTCACCCACATCATCAACGGGTCTCTGCACCACGGGAAGAAGTTTGAATGAGTGTTTAGATGACAGACGATCCTACCAAGCGGATCCACAGATTTATATTTTTATACGTTTTATGACGGACATTCAGGTATTTTTGGATGTAATTTTATGTCGAGCGTAACTTGCACAAATGTGAAAACGCCTAAAGAGAATCCAAGATTTCCCCTCAGTGACTCTGAAGGTCTAAATGTTTACTGCTGTGTTTTTATCTTTTAATATTTGTTTTTGTGTTGTTTTTTTTCCACTGAAAGTTGAAAATAATTTATAACCATGTGACGTCAATGTAAGACACAAAGGTGTTTGTCAGAATAACTTATCATTGTAAAGTGTTTGTGATGTAACTGATTCTTAGTGTTTATTTGGAGAATAAACGGAGCTGTTTTAAGCGTGCGGTCAGTTTATTTGTTCACTATGGGGACCGATTACTCGTAGAGTCTCTCCTTCTTGCTTTATTCTGAGGAGGATGCCTCTCTGCTCCTGCTGTGTTTCCACCATCTCGTTTATGTTCCTTTTCCTCTTTCTTGGGTTTTTGCATTGCTGCTTTTGGCTTTCTGTGTTCTGATGGCTGAGCTGCTCCGGTTCAGTCGCCATCCCCAACGCGTTCCTTCTGTTTGCTAAAAGGTTTCCTGTTGGCAGACTGGTGTTGGCCCCCACAGTCTCTCTGCAACTCAACTCTGGGGTAAGGAGGCGTTGATCAGGACATCTCCCCTCAGCTGTTTTCGAAGAGCAGAGCTTCTTCCAGTTGGAGGGTCTCTTTGGTGCCTTTTCTGAGGCCTTTTCTTTATCAGCTGTTGGGTCTTTTTTGGACTTGGCAGGTGGAGCTTGATTCCTAGAAACCTTTGGCTTTTTGAACACGTCAACAGGCTGGTTGGGTTCATCTTTATTCTGTTTGGTCTTTCTTCTGTTCCTCGGACTCGAAAGGATTGAATGTTGGCCCTGATCTTCATACACGTTTATCCTCTCCTCTCTTTTTGTTGATTGTTTTATTTCCCTCTGAGCAGGCGGTGCTCTCTCCTTCCTGGTTTTGGTTTTCCCTCTTGTAGCCTTTGAATCTTCCCCCGTCTGCTCCTCCTTTCGTTCCTCTCTTGTGCAAGAAAGCCATTCCATCTTCTCCATTCTTTTACTGAAATCCAGAGGTTTTCCTTTTGGCTTTCTAGATTCCTGCCGCTTCTGTTGGAGCTGTTTGGCTTTCTGACCCTCCGTCTTCTCGCACCGTTTTGTTCTGACTGCACTCTTCTCTTTATAATCTACCTGCTCCGTTTTAATCGCCTGGTTTCTTTGCTCTCTGGTCCTTTGGCTTTTCTCTCTCTGGGTGCGTCTGATGGGAGCTAAAGTCGTTTCTACAGAACGATTCTCTGGGTTTCTTTTGCGGCGTCTCGGCCGCGCGTCACCAGACACTTTCTTCTCGTTCTTAAAGGTCATATCCTCTTTCAAACAGTCGCCCAGAGTAAAGGACTGACACTGATCAGATGGTTGTTCTTCTACGAGTGGAGAGGAACTAAAAATGTTCCTCTGTTGCAGATTTGGCTCATAGTCTTTTCTCAGAGTGTCCAACGATGGATTTATTCCTTTAACGTCAGCAGGCGTTTGAGCGGAAACTGCATCTATAGTCTTCTGTATCAGGACCTGGATGTCAAACAGAAATATAAGAAAACAGGCAATTAGAGCAAAAACGGATCCTGACTTCTTATTTTTAATATAATTTCAAGAAATACTGAAACTAAACAAACATCGGATCCTATCGATCTTCTATATGGAAGGACCTATTTGTTCTCATTGGGGTAGAGATTGTAAAGCTTCAGGGTGATAAATTACTTTTACTGTGATTTCACAACTTAAATAAAACATTTTTTTTTATTTAAGTGGTGATAGTTTAATAAAACTGTCAACGGTTTAGGAACCACTGACCTTTTCTTTGCATTTGAAGCCCACATTTATCAGAACATGATCAATTTTATTTATTTTTTCCTAACCGTGGGACAGCAGCTCCTCTGTGTAATTCTGATCCATTCTTCCAACCAAGGCTGTTATAACTGATTCAGGTGATGGAGTTTTTTTTATGTTTTATTAATATTTTCATAAAATGTCTTTTTCTTATAACTTCATTTACTGTTTAGTTCAGTATCCAACTGCTGTGAGACCCTCTCCTGCTAAAATGATGCTACCACTCCTCTACTTTATGGCGAAGCAATTTTAAAACCTTTTTCTTATGTTTTTTTTTTTTCATAAGTTAGATCTGCAGTGAATCAGCCAGCATCGTTCTCACCTCCAGGTCCTCCACAGTGAACTGATCGAAGGTGTAGAGCTCTAAAGGAAGGAAGCAGTCGAGGTCGTCCGCCTTCGGGAGTGACCCCACCTGACAGGAAGGGATGGACAACGGAGTTAGAGATTTAATAAAAGAGCAGAAAATAAACTAAAACACGATATTATGGACTTTTGTTAAATGCATTCACTAACTGTCTTTATGTGTTACCTTCATTTTGGTCAATTTGGTGTCTTTAATCAGTTTATAATCCCTCACAAAATTCTTTTGACTTTGATTTTCACTCAAATGTAAATGTTTTATATCACATTCTAATATTAACCATAAACTAATACAAAATCAAGGCTTGGTTCTGATTATTTCATGTATTAAATTCCAAAAAAAACAAAAAAAAAAAAACAAAGAACACTAGCCTTGTAAGAATAAACTGATGATTATTTAAGGGGGGAATAAATCACTAAACTAGGAAGTGCGTGGGAACATCATCTTGGAGAATTCAAAAAGCAACTGGTTATGTACCAAAGACGGTCAGGGACACAAACAGGATGGAAACAAACTCCAATGTTGTAGAAATGCTCACAAAGCAGCTTTTAAAGGCTTTAGAGCTCCAGATTTCTGAGGTGAAGGAGAGAAGATGGAGCCGTGGTGAACATGAGGTCTTCAGCCACTCATCCAGGTGGTCCCAAAGCAAACCAGTGCAGCTTGATTAAGTTAAGTTTTATTCATATTATTTAGGCATCAGAATGGGTAGAAATGTCCCCCATGGCTCAGTTCTAAGGAGAACGCCTCCTCTGACCATGATGATCTGAAATACCTCTGTGAGAATAATTATCAAAGGAGGAGAATGACTTGGTTTTCTAGTATGCAGTGTTAAAATAACACAGTTTTTGACTTTAGAGAAAGAACAAACATGTTCAGCCATGGAAGAGCTGCTCAGGTCTGGAGCTGCTTTACTGGTTCAGCACCAGGACAGCTTGCTGGAACTGATGGAACCATAAGATCTGCAGCTATAATAAGTAAATATAAATACCCATTTAATACCCTGTGCAATACCCTGTAATAATCATGTTAAATTAGAGACTTCA
>NW_015150814.1:471332-483721 GCF_000732505.1 Cyprinodon variegatus
CAATCAATCAATCAATCAATCAATCAATCAATCAATCAATCAATCAATCAATCAAATGACCCAAGAACATAAAATCAAGTTAATGGGTCAAAGCAGAGAGAGAAGCTTTTGGATTGTGGTCTTATTTAATGTAAGGCTTAGATGGCAGCTTCTGTCATGGAGTTTAATGCTCCAAAATCTTTGATCTATTTTGTGTCCTCTTCAGACTAAATAAAAACCTATTGTATCGTCACACACGACATCCGAATATTTTCTAATTCAGACCTACCTCTACCCTTTGCGACACAGAGAAATATAAGACAGAAAATTAATAACAAATGTAATGGTTGCTATGATAACCTACAGAAAGGTCCAAGTCCAGGTCACTGTTCGGTTCCCTCCAGTCGTCCCTAGAGCCCTAACAAATAAACAAAGGTTATCACAGCCTGTGCTTTTACTATATAAATATAAACAGATTGTAAAAGATTATTTGTGTTTTCTCTTCATGATTCACTAATAAAAAGCAGGAACCTTGGTAGGGTCGGAGCTGAAGACGTCCTCTAAGGTCTGCTGTGCTTCGATGGGGTTCCATTGTCCGCTGGTCCTTTGAGCTGTAAGAACCTGGTGTTCCTCTGTGAGAGAGAAAGAACAGCAGGAACCAGAGGCGGTTCTTGTATGAACGGTATCTGGAGGGAAAGCATAGCTTACCCAGCGCTAATCTTTTCGGTTGTTGTTTCCAAAAATGGGGAAAGAAAGTTTCTTAAATATCAAAGTGTTTTAAACATCTGCGTACAGTGATCCAGAAAAGCTCCAGATAAAAACAATAGAAATAATCATTTAATTTTTATTTGCTCTCACACTTCTTACTGATTTTCCCCTAAAACATGCCACCCTGGGCAGAAGCCATAACACCATATCAGAAAGTTCCTCCTAAGAAATGTTGACCATTTAATTTCCCTTCAAATGTTTGTGTTCTTCTACTGATTAGAATTAATATGAAGCTGATAAGCATTTTAATTAAACATACAGCTAGTAAAAATATTCAGCTATTAGGCCATAACTGCAACATATATGAGTCTATAGTGAGTCTCATCATAGGCGGTTCTAGACAGGGGCCAACAGGGGCCTGCGACTCTGTAGAACTGGTCCTGGCCCCTATTTTGGCCCCTGTACTAAGAACATACACTACAAAACTTCAAATATAATCCAAATTTTCTTTTTTATATATAGTTTCCCTTGAATTGAGCAGAAAAGCGGTCCATTTGCCAAAGGCTGATTTACTCTATATTAATAATCCTTGGGTTGCACGGGGATTCACTTTGTTGCACTGTTGTCGTGCAGAATGAAGGTTCTTGGTTCAATCCCCGGGCCAGGATCTTTCTGCATGGAGATTGCATGTTCTCCCTGTGCATGTGTGGGTTCTCTCCAGGTACTCCAGCTTCCCCCCACAGTCCAAATATAAGACTTTTAGGTTAATTGGCTTCTCTAAATTGTCCTTAAGTGTCAGTGTGTGCGTGCCTGGTTGTGTGTCTCTGTGTTCCTTTTTGACGGACTGGCGTCCTGTCCAGGATGTACCCCTGCCAGGTACTGGCCCCACCACGCCCCTGATGGTAGACGATGTATAGATGGAAATAATCCTTATTGAATATGTTTTATTGACAGCTCTGAGCGCCTCTGGCAGTACAGTTACAGTTTCACTGTCACTATAATTGCCATTGTCAGATCCCAGCATCATGACGCCACTAGTTTGTCTGCTCTGGGCTGCCGTAGCACAAAAATGTTTGCTTCCATAAATGAGAGACGACCTCCTATGTGATCCGAAAAAGAAATTTTATGAGGCAAAGGAAAACAGCTTAAGATTTTCATTCCATAGAGAATAAAAAATAACATACTTAAGTATAATATTATATTAAATGTATGTCAGTAAATCCCTGTAATTATTACACACTGTAGCTTTAAAATAAGAAAATTATACTATCTTAATTGAAGTGCATCATATCTTATCATTCCTCTGCCTGATTATCTTATTTACCTTCTTGAAATAATTATTAATGGCAAATATACTTATTTCATTCTGTTTTTAGATTAATTTTTGCAGTAAATCAGTTTCTCTCTTCGTTCAATTTAATATTCACCTCAAAAATTCCCCTTGATAATTAATTAGAAACAAGTCAGCTTTAAGCTCCAGCCATATTATCATAGGATCACGATTTTCATCTGTTAGATCAGGGCTCTGTAACCTTGGAGATGCGGCTCACCTAAAATGCTAAACAATTTGCTCTTGCTGTATTTTATATATTTATTGTGTGTTTGTTACTCATATTTCTTTGACAATATTAAAAACAATGCTCCTTCCGGTACATTTCATCATAACTGCCGCTGACTCCTGCATTTTCACCAGAATTTATATGACAGACCAACATTAACACTTATATATAGTGATTAAAAATAGGAACCATTTCTAAATAAACTTTTAAATCTAAACAGCACGTAGCAAACGTACAAATAACAGCAGATTTATAGAGATCTTTGTGGTCTTTCACAGGAAGATTTAAAATCGACTGAGCTGCTCTATTTAGACTCTAAATTAACCTAAAAGATCTAAATTAACAGGAATGTAGAAACATTTGTACGTAACTGCTTCTCTTGAGTGTTTTAAGTATAGTGGGACCTTTTCGTTGTAGTTTTTGTGTGCATTTTTTTTCTTGAATTGTAAATATTTGTTTATGTGTTTTGATCGATAGCTGATTGAAACTAAGACGTAACTAAAGTGCAGACGATCTTGTCCAGAATGCTCTTGTAACAGATTATTAATCTCTATGAGATTATTAATGGTTAAATGAAGGTTTAATGAAGATAGGATGGAGAGTTATTTAGAGGGATTTCCACTGTAAATCAGCTCTTCTAAAGCATGGCAGTGGAGGTCTGAGGATTTGGGCTTGTAGTTTGCAGACCTAAGAAGTATGCTGTGATAGAGATGACAAAATAAACCATCATCATCAGCAGGAAAATGATAGAGATGAATGCGGCTGAGAACATGGAGAACAGCTGTTTGCTTTCAGCGTTAAAAATAATGGAGGTATTGGTGATTTTTCAGCATCGTAAAGTTGTCCAGAAGATGTATTGCTAATGTGTTGGTGAAATGTTGTTTAGTTTGATAAGAGTCACTCTTTTCTTATACCTCAGTAATGACAGTGTGTGTTTAGCTCTTTAACCTGGTCTCTACACCTGGGCGTAAACTCTGATCACTGACCTTCTGGCTCTCTGGGCGTCTGATCCTCTGATGCCTGCGGCCCATTCAGCAGCATGTTGTCTCTTGTCCTACAAAGCCCAGATTTAGCCTTTAGACACATAAGAATACTAAGAATTCAACCATTAAAACTGTATTCCTTACTGAGTCATTCTGCAGGTCTGGTAGAACGTCCCCATCGGAGGACAAATGCACCAGCTGGGACAATATTCACTTGTGGAGGGTAATCGGTAAGGAGTTAAATATTCTCCATGCCAGAGCTGTGGGATCGGGACCAGCATGCAGGGGCCCGAACTCAACCAAAACTGAGGTGTGGGCTGCGGGAAATTTATCATGGGTAAGTCTCCAGGAACTCTGCAAGCAAAATGGGTTGGAGGGATATTATCTAAGAACCCATTATAAGAAGGTGCGGCAATTTGGAAGGGCCGTGGAAAGGAATAAATGGCAGGAAGAGGAGAATTCTGGATTTCTGCGTTCCACATCGGGTCCTGGAGGGGCGTCATCGGGTTGGGGAAGGAGTTACGTGTCCCTGTTGTGTTGATTTGAAGGCAACTAACTCTTCTTGTTAGTGTCCCTGCGTCTGAAGATGCCCTCCTGTGTTGAACCTCATAGGAACCAATCAGCTGCTCTTCAACGACCCAATGGCTCATCTGAGCAGCAGGTTCCAACGCTGGGTGGAGATCTTCCATCTGCTGGAGATGAAGCCTGTCTGTTGAATCCAGGGTGAACGGAGAGGAGGCCTCAGCTTCAGGCTGGGAACATGGACCTCCGTCATCCATGATGAGTGGAGGCACTGGCTCCATTGCTAAGCCCTTTCTGAAAACAGGTGGAAAAAAGTTTAAATTCCAGCATCCATCCATCCATTTTCTGTCATGCTTATCCCAAGTGGGGTCACAAGGGGTGCTAGTGCCAATTTTCCAGCTGTCTAGGGGCAAGACAGGGCACCAGTCCATCGCAGGGCAACACAGAGACACACAGGACAACAACAACCCTTCACGCACACACTCACACCTAAGGACAATTTAGAGAAGCCAATTAACCTAAAAATGTTTTTGGACTGTGGGAGGAAGCTGGGGTACCCTGAGAAAACTCACACATGCACAGGGAGACATGCAAACTCGATACAGAAAGACCCCTAGGCTGGGAATCAAACCTGGAACCTTCTTGCTGCAAGGCAGCAGTGCTACCCACTGAGCAGCAATTCCAGCAACTGAATAGAAATTCAAACTAACTTTGTTTCTAAGCATCATACAATATTACAGCTTCCTCTGTGTTGTAGGAGTTATCCTCTTATCTGACAACATACACCGACATTTAAGAGAAGAAAACAAAATAGGCAACAGCTTTCACCCATGGCACCCATGCACATATAAAAAAGTATTCAGACCCAGATATAAATGTCGTGTTACAAGCATGTTCTGTATTTTTAGAAGGTGTTGGCAGAAAGAAACCTTTACAACATATATTATCTGACTTTTAAACACAGTACTTAAAGCTTTCTTCCAAACACAAACAAAACATGGAGTTTCTCCTCAAATTCATATTATTTGTTTAAATTATTTCATACTTCCAGTAAAATCCTCCATTCCTTGCAGAGAAATACTATGTGTTTCTTAAAACTTGTACATAGACAGCTAAGCAGATATTGTAAACCATTTTTGATTAATCTGTTTCCGCTGGCTTACCTTTTGCGCTTGGGAATAAAACCTCTTTAGACGACTCTGGATTCAACACTGTACTCCTTGGTCCTGCAGTCAAAGTCAAAAGTAAACAATTTTAGTTTGTTTTGACTCTTAGACTTTAAGCATTCCATCAACAGCTTCTCTAAAATTCAAGCTGAAAAACATTTATTTTTTATTTTTTTTTAATAATTATTACTACCCCCCCTCCCTTTTCATTTTATTCCATTTCCATTACATTGTTGTTTATTTTCATGACTACTTCATGACTGCTGTATTTGATTATAAAATTTTAAGTTATTTTACGGAAAATATATTTTTCTAAAAATAGTATTGTTATAAATCACTCTATGAAAAAGAATAGTAAAGTATCTTGAAGCACGTTTAAGTTAGATCATTTGAAATTGAAGATTTGAACATTTTACTGCTGTACACCATTTCCCAGGATGCTTTGCGGCCAACCCGGAAATCCGCCCTCTCACGCAGGTCTGAAGACGCACGTGGGATTCAGAACTAAAAGAAGCGATTTCACTGAAAGACATTGGATTTTTCATACATTTAAAGTCTACTCGGCTTTATTTGAAGCAACAAAGCCTAAAAAAAACAAACGCTCGTCAAAATGTTTCTGCAATATTATGAAAATGAGAACGGAGACAGAGTCTACACTCTGAAGGTAAGCCTAGCTTCGTGTTTACAGGCTAACTCATTAGCATCTTGCTCTGGTTCACTACTTATTCCGCTTTAAACTCTTAGATGATACATTTCAAGGCACGTAAAAGGGATTTATTTGAATAATATTATTGAAACAACAACAGAGCTGGAGATGCTGGGTGATATCGTGTATCAGACATGCAGCTCGCTTATCTTATCGTTAATTTGTTGTTTTTGTCTTTACTTTTATACTCTTTGCTTTGCACGAAAACTGGTCCAGGTAAAAATCCGAACCAGGATTTGTTGTCGTGCATTTCTTTTTTGTTTTCTTTTGTTTACTATTATAGGTGTTTATATCATTTTATTGGAGGTTTGCATTAAAAGATCAACTATAAGTAAGATAAAAATGTAAAAGTCTTGACAACATTTAAGCATCAATAAATACATCGTTTTATAATTTAATTACTTATTAGATTATATGATTTCTGATATTTCAGTTTAAACCATAGTCCACGAATACAGCTTTTCTTACTGACTGGATTTTTGTAGTTTTATGTGCGTTTATTTATTTTTTTTTAAGCAAATATATTAAAAATGTTGGAATGAGTTTTATAAGCGTCGTATAATACTCCTCATAACTCTGTATAATATTATTAAAATACCATTTCAACAGAAAACTAAATGTATTGTGATAAAAGTTTCCGCCATGTTGTTCTGCCCTCCATGCAACAGATGAATAGTTAAAATGCCACAGATGCATCTATTAAAAGCAGCCCAAACTATTTCCCATTGCATTCAGTCTGGGCTTTGACTAGGCCATTCTCAAAACTCATATCTTCTTTGATCTATTTTTTTTCTCCAGCTCTTTTTTTCCCCCAGTAGTGAGGATTGTTGCAGCTTTTATCAGTTATTGTAGTCCTGAAAATCATTCTGTGGTATAATGCTGTTTTACCACCTTTCCTACCTATCAATACTTATAGTATCGATGCATCGATCAAAACGGCCGGTGATCCGAAGCATCCACAAGAGAATCGATTCAGGTTTTTTTTTTTTCCTCCAGTCTATTTTTATCCATTTGCTCCTGGACGTAATTCTTACTCCTGCTCTGCGGTGGCGCTAAAGTTATTTTGCCCTCCTACCTCGCTTCCTTTAGCCACCGCCCTCTTTCGGCATTATTATTCTTCATTGAACAAGGTTTTCATAGGCATTGCTACTTCTGTTATTTGCTGTTGTTTCTTAAATAAAATGCATAACGATATTACAGCTTTCATTGATTTATCTCAAATTTGAATCACTGTCTAGCCTGTAAAGTAAAAAAAAAAATTAACAAATTAATCGAATTGAATCGTATCGTGGTGTATTCTCAAGTATCAAAAATAATCGAATCATTGGGTCAGGAAATTGATACTGAATCGAATCGCCATGATGGGTGTGATTTACACTCCTAGTTACGCATGAAAAACTTAGAGTTGAGATTCATATCATTTTGCATTGCTCTCATTTATGGCAAACATGTTCCTTTATGCTTCTTCCAGATTCTGGTTTGCACATGTAATAGTTGTCATGGCAACAGATTGTCCAGCCTTGCTCTCTGTTGTTTTATCATGTTAACTCCATATACACTGGGTTCTTACAAGAGATGGAAAACTTCAAAAAGCATTGACAAATATTTTCATTTACATTTATTGACAAATAATTTCGTGACAAAGAAAAATAACTTGACAATTGATCAAAGACTCCTGATCCCTTTGAGTTAACTCTTAAGTAAACTAATTAAAGTTTTAGTATCTGTGTCTTGAGTCATACTTAGGCTAAGTTTAATATTTGGATTTTTAACAAATTAATTTGTTTTCAAGGTCTTAAACATTGCTTCCTTAATGATGTTTTTTCACAGACGTCCTTTAATGTCCCGTTTGTTTTTTTCTCCCATCTTCCACCAACAGAAGGTGACACCCGATGGGCAGCCCACCAGCTCGGCCCACCCGGCTCGCTTCTCTCCCGACGACAAGTTCTCCCGGCACCGCGTGCAGCTGAAGAAACGTTTTGGCATCCTGCTCACGCAGCAGCCACGGCCCGTCCTGTGAAGGAGCCTCTACAGAGGATTAGATGATGGATCTGAGAGAAAAACAACAGAAAAGACTGTCTGAGATGGATCAGCTGTAACATGGATTGTTGGAATGGAATGTTTTGCTTTTACGTATGATTATGTTGGTTTATGTTTTGAATAAAATGTGCAAATTATTTCCTCTTGGTTGTCTTTGTGTTTGATGCCCCAACTAGAGATGGAAGATTTCATTATTCTGCTGAATCATACATTTAACAATGAAATGTTAGTACCTCAAAAATGGAAGATTTCTCTTTTCAGAAATAAAATACACTCCAGATATAACTTTATTTTATAGTAACTGAGAAAATCAGCTGTCATTGATTAGCCTTAATCATATTTAGTCAAACTTTTTTTTTGAGCAACAGACTAAAATAAATCCAACTAAAAATCAGAAGTTTATTAAAATTTGCCAGTAGTTGTGTATTTATCTCCAGGAATATAAAGATAGCCTCTCACCATTCGAAGAAATATCTTTTAATGAAGATATTTTGGGGCTTTACATGTCAAAGAGTACTTTTTTTTTTTTTTATTCCATTTAAATTTTTAACTGAAAGATGCTGTGAACAATGCTGCCATTCAGTTTCTGCAATCTCAAGTTTACAAAGAATTTTTTTAAGCTGAGGAGTATAAAACCAAATGCTGCCTCACCTTTACATGGTTCAAACTCCCCATAAAACTATTCTTCAGCCTAGTACTGAGATTGATGATTAGCAGAATTATAAAATTCTCTGAAAAACTGAACCAATGCAGAGTGATCCAAAGAACTGGTTCTGGTATGATCCATCTTGCTTGTGCTGGTAAAAGTCTGGCAGCTAGTAGAATTTTATTATTTGAAAAAATGGAAATTGAATAATGATGTCAAAATTAGACTAAGACTCAACTTTGTTTATCCTTTGGGGAAATTCTGGTTCCAGTAGCTTATATAGAGTACAAATAGTTAAAGTAAGATGCCATTAAAAATACAACAGACAATACAAAGAGAGTGTATATAGTATTGAAAATTAGTGATGTCCTGGATTCTTTAGATATACAAATATCTGAACAGCAAAGACCTAAGGGAAGACTACACACTAGTTTACTTAGGCTATTGCACTTCCATTGCAGAGATATACTGAATTTATAAAATAAGTAAACATTACTTAATATTTACAAAATAATGGATGACTGGAAGAAAGAGTGATTTATGGTATTTCATTACTGTTAATTGGTCTTGCAGTCATTTGTTAGACAGTCAATGGGTCCAGAGTTCACGTTTTAAAAGTCACCTTTTCTTTATTAAAATGTTAAAAGCATAGCAATAGTTTTGGTACTAAATCTCTCTGAATGTTCTGTAAACACATTACGGGAGTAAATAAAATATTTTTATATGGAAAACTATTTCCTTTAAAGCGGTCTAACAAACTTTAGAGGATTAGGGCCATTGAAGAAATAAAGAAGTTAACTGATTTTTCAATTTTAGTTCAGTATAATATGAGAAAAATGTAAGAATTCTGACTTCAATCTCATAATTGTGACTTCAATCTCAGAATTCTGACTTTTTTTCTCTGAATTTTGACTTTAATCTCAGAATTCTCACCCTTTTTTTTCCAGAATTATGACTTTTTTTCTTAGAATTCTGCAATAGCTTGGTGCTAACATGTCTTAGCTGTCAGAATTCTAAGAAAAAAGTCTTAATTATGTGAAAAAAAGTCAGAATTCTGAGATTAAAGTCAAAATTCTGACTTTTTTCCTCATATTAAAGTGAAATTATATGTATAAGAGGCACTATGGCACAAAAACAAACTGGTAGAATCTAAATGACTGCATTACCCATACTTCTTTGCGGTGGGGTCTTAACGACGCATGCGCAAGGTAGATGGAACGACGGCAAGGAAGTTGGGACCTAGGTGCCGCAGTCGCGTGCTGTTTTTTTTTGGTGGGTCGTTAGGAATAAATGTGCGGAGAAACCCCCGGCAGAGGTGCTGCTTACGGATAAAGATGGAAACGGTCACGTCTTGTAATGGAAACCAGAGGCTGGTATGTGTTCACAGTGGCGGGGGCAAACAGGGACTAATTTGAGCGGGGAAATTGTCGCTGTTGGAGAGCTATGAGGAGGTCCGGAGAGTTGACAGGTTGTCTGCGGCGGGGCTATGCTAGTCTCACCGACTGAACCCTCCAGCCGTTACCGCTGCTACCCTGAGCCGAAACACCTGCTTATTGAAGTAATGAAACAAAACTTCATGATAAAATACATTTACACAGCGGCTCTGCTTGAAATTAAAAGCGGTACTCTATAATTAATTAAATTGTTTTAGGGATTTTTTTGTGTGTGTCGGCTTTATTGCGGTAAAACTCGCCGCTCAAATCACCGCTTCTCCTGTGGAGCTGATGTGACCGCAGATATCCAGCCCGGATCCGCTGCTTATGGCTGCTTTATAACCGGTTCTGCTGAAAGGAGACCGGTTCAAGCCAGAATTATTATAGCTAGCTTAATTGGCTTAAAATGGGAGATGTGTGGCGCGAGCATCACCATAGGAACCAATGTAACAGCATTAATCTATATATACCTATATATTTGTTAGTTTTAGGAGGTTTAGTGTATTATACCTGCACCTGCGTTGCTTAATGTAGACCCAATCGACTTTACCGTAATAAGCTTAACAGCTGGAGGACACGTGAAATGCACAATTTGGCTGAAATGCAGAGTTAAAGGGAATCTGTCCGGATTCAGGTGCTTTTTTTCACGATTTTCTGCATCAGAGGCCTAAAGGGATTTGACAGCCAGCTGGGGAACAATACAGCACCCATTTATTAGAAGTCTTGACAGTTTGACTGCAGCACAGATAGGGCCTAAAGAAGCACACCTAGTAGTGCAGGAAAAGTGGTATTTATGTATGAAAATGTGGTATTAATGATAGGTTAAAAAACGAGAACAAAATGTCTTGAATCATCCTGCTCAGCTGTCAGTACAGATTAGACCTCAGGCTTCTTGTTGTTGGGAGGCTTTGGTTCAAGAGGAAGTGTAGTCAGTCAGAAATGAGGGAGCTGATGGTTTATTGTCCTCCACCCTCCCAGCTCTGTACTAGGTAGGAAGGGCAGTCTGAAAGCCACATTCATCCTGATGTTTCACCCCTTAGAGATTAGTGGTGAAGTTCTAATCTGTCGATTTGTGATGAAATCCACTGTAAATCCATTATAACATAATAATTATAATCCTTCTTTAGAAATTAGCAGGCCTCTTTCTCTACAGAAACAAGATCCTTACTTTAAATTAGAAAATTTCCAAAAATGCTAATAAAAAAAGAAAGAAATGGAGTACTTTTGTTTAGCCTTCCCAGTGTTTTCTACTAGTAGCTTTAGGTTCACACCATTCCCAAGTCAGAAGACCATCCCTAAGGCGTGGATAAATTGACGTGTCTCTACCCAGGATAAGTGGGCAATAAAATAAGCAAACTTCTAAAGTATGAAAAGCCAAACCGAGCAGCAGTTATTAAAACCCAGCTCTCTGTTACATTAGTTTGAATCAGGCCTCCATAACAGAATGACCGTTAGATGGACCAGCAGATTTTTGGTTGATATCAGCCTGTTTTTGTTCTTGTGTCGGTTGATACGTGCACAAGTTCGCAGAATCATTAGTGCAGAGACCTGCAACCGTTAAAATCCAAAGAGCATTTTGCCCCAAATCCTGCATAATCAAAGTAATTTAGAGCCATAAATGTTGCATGATTAATGATACTGCCACCTGTGGCCAAAACACAGAACTGCAGCCCTCTCTGCTCATGTTCGTTCTTATTGTTTTTTTTTTTTTCACCTTACATGGAGTTGTTAGTAGTTTTTGACATGGGCTTGATGTCAGTCACTTCTGAATGTCCAGATAACCCATACTGAATATGGATGTCACTACCCGATCCATACAGGTAGCTCATTGCGCATGTGCAGCCAGATATACATCCGGGTCGCCCTCGATTTTACTTAAAATAGACGTAAATTAAGTTTTTCCCTCCTTTAAAAATAGTAAGCACACTAAACTATAATGTTTTAAATGTTGATAATGTATTTCCTGAGATAATAAATGCATTAAAATCCTTTCTGTTTTATCACCCAATTTCTACCACAAATGGAATCCTATGCTACTTCTGGGAGCTAACTTTTTCGGCATTGGTTTTAAACATACATCTAGTCTTTTCAAGCTTTATTTTTTCATTTCTTATTAAACCTATGGCACGTCGTGCGTAACCTAAAGAAAGAAACAACCAAAATGCAGATAAACATGGTTTCATCATATTTTGCCGGGCTGCTCTGAGCATGTCCGATGATGATGTAAGACAAGCAGTTTGATAGGGAAAATGTAAAAAGCATCAAATCGTCTCAGAAAAGTCATATTTGTTTTATTTTTAAGATGTGTATTAGCATTTTTTTAATTTAAGGACTTTTAGTTCCGAAATTACATTATGTATGGCGACCCTGATGAATATCAGCTTGCACGTGCTCAAATGAGCTAATGGTATGGATCGTGGTTCTGGGACGCATGAGGTGGTGACAACGCGTCCATTGTTTACCAGGTCGGACCCATTGACCATGGATGCGCTTGATGTCACATCCACCAAACAGCGCAGGAACTTCTGACCCGAAGTAAATTCAGGAAAACCGGCTTAGAAGATGCAACAGTGCTGAACCACTGAGGTGTCAGACAGCTCATCAGACGATGATTTAGTCAGAAATGGTCTAATAGAAAGGATATTTT
>NW_015150814.1:484125-488335 GCF_000732505.1 Cyprinodon variegatus
TAAAGATATTTGTTTGTAAAAATGTACCTAATGTCTCTTTTTATCAGAACACAACTTATTATTTTTGTTGAATATCTGCGGTAGCAAAAACTGTTGCCTTTTCAAACCAACAGATTATATGTATTTTTAGGTTTTAATACAAAGATAAACATAAAATGTCTCAGAAAAGAACAGTGTGGATTTTCTTCAATATGATGTTAATTGATGTGTAAAAAAATTAAACGGCAAAAAATATAAATCTAAATAATTCATTTTTTTTTCTTAAAATAGGTGAAATTGTTCTTGATTTGAGGAGGTAAGTAAGACATTTTGCCAAAGGAACAAGATGATTTACGTTTAAAATAACAAAAAAAATCTTATTTCAAGTGCATGTTATCTGATTATTTTTATTTTAAAAGTGAAAATACTTATTCCATTGGCAAATCCTCTCGATTACCTACTCAAAATAAGGGTAAATTAAGTTAATTTAAAAAATGTATACTTAATTCTACGTCCTTTTTGCAGTGTAGGCTACTGACAAAAATATATACTGTCGCTCTGGTAGTTTAATTTCCTTCTGTTGTGAAAATTAATTTCTAATCCACTAAAGCTTCTAAGACTTGTATTTGTTTTTAAACTGTGTTCAAAACCATTAGTTGGCTTAATGATCATTTTTAGCCAGTATTAAGAGCCATATTAGAGGGTCAGAGAGCCACAGGTTGCAGACCTCTGCTTTAAGGTCAGGTGAAGAGCATGAACAGACGCTCCCTCTATTTTCCATCCTTTGTTAATGTTGTTTAAACTGACATTTGTCTGATATTTGTTGTCAATGTGTCATTTTAAAAAAAATGTAAATATAGAAGAGAGAAATCCACATGTCTAGCTTGTTAAGTCTGTTTTTATTTTATGTAAAGCTCCTATAGGAGAAAGGCAGCAATCACTAAATCATGGGACTCTATTTACATTTGATCCCCTTTTTTCTGTTTTTTATTTATTTATTTATTTTTTAGCTCAAACTCATCCAGAAATGAACCCAACCTCTCTGACTCTCAAATCTACCTTTGTTTACCCTGGTGAGGTGATTTTTCTGCCTGAACGTCTTGTCCTCCACACCCTTCCTTCTTTAAGAGTTGAAGGACCTGGAAACGTTGTTTTTCTTCAATAGAAAACCTGCCTTGCCTCTGGATGCAGAGTGAAAGCTGGCGCTCTCCAGTACAACCGGTTAGAACCGCTCTCCTTTTAATTATTAAATTATCATCCAAGTCTAAAGAAAGAGAGACGGGAGACAGAAAAACAAACACCTCAGCTGTGTGCTCTGCTCTGTTTAGCTCTTCCTCCTGGGTTCTCATGTACATTAATACATGGCTTTGCCCCCATGGGACATCAGGGACATCGGTGCGACTCATTCTGGAGGTTTCTTTCTACCTCAGTCACTGGATGTGGTCAGAGGATGATCCCCTCTATTAGAAGCCATCCACCAGACGCTGTGGTTTAGTTTTATTGGCTGGAGGTTGTTGTTGGTGTTTTATCACATGGGATGGCATGTGCACGTACCGTGAGCAATAAATGTGACATTTCTGCAGTTCTGCTGGAAGCTGCTGGTTATGGTTAAACAGAGGAGTTATTGTTGAAATCTTATAAAAAAAAAACACATGACAGAGCTTGCTGGTCATGATAGAATTAGAGAAACGGGTGAATGCAGTTAGCTGGACAGCTCTTCAGCTGCTCATTTTTCACATATAGTGAAAATAACACTCTTTTTTTTTTTCTTCTTCTCTCTGTTTTCTCTCCTTTTCCCTACATCCCTCATGTTCTATCCCTTTGATTAAAATATCTTAAAGGTGTTTTAATGGGGCGTGGTTGATGTGGGACAACTTTGTTTACTTCATTGGCAGGCAAACATCCCAGCAACTCTTCAGCAATACCTCCTACAGACGTCCTCATGTTGTCATTAAAAGATTAGACCAGCATCTCACTGGAAACTATCCCATTTTGACCAGATTTAGGGTCTAATTTGGTGCAGAGGAAGGAGAAACTTTTTAAAAAAAAGAAACCAAACTAAAAACAAGCAGTTTGCCTCGATGGAGTATTTAGTTACCAAAGGGAGAAACCATAGAGGTAGCTGTTACCTCTGCATCAGCTGGGAGATAGCCTAGCTGAGGCCAGCACAGTGCTGCCCCTTCCCTCTCCCTGCATCCTGCATCCACCCTCCCTCCCTCCTTTTCCTCATCCATCCATCCATCAATCCATCCATCCATCCATCCAACCATCCAACCAACCAACCATCCATCCATCCCTCTAAGCTAGCCGCCATGTCGTCGGTCCGCTTCACGGTGACGCCCACAAAGGCCGAGGACCTCCCCGGGCTGTCCGACACGTCACCGGACATCAGCTCCCGCCCGTCTGCCCACGTCCGATTCGGCTCCAGGGAGAGCATCAATCGGAGTGACGCGGTGAGCGAGGCGTCGGCAGGAGTGAACACCACTGTGTCAGGAGCGGGAGGGAACGACACGCCGGATCAGTGCAGCGTGGACCAAGGTGAGACGCACCCGACGCCTCACAGGCATCATCTCTGATGTTAGAACACGCTGGTTTGATTTAAAACTTTTATATGAGTTAGAACCTCTGCTTTAAGGAAAGACTAGATAAGGAGACCTGGAGGCTTGTTGGTAGTTTATAACAAGTTTAAATCATCTCTAAATCAAAACTCACCCATGATCCTTATTTTTTATTGCTCTTGTCTAATTATATCACCTTTTAGCATCAGGGGAAAAACCTGACAGTAAGTTGGCGCTTGCTGCAGCAGTGAGGAGCTGATTCTTCTCTACTGTTTTCCCCTGAAATCTGCTTGAAAACTTTTTACGCAGCTTTTTATCTTATGACCTAAAATATCAGAGTTTTTTTCTGTATTATTAGACCAACAAAAGTATTTAATTACTCTAAATGCGAAGGTAAATGTTGCTGGTTTTCTTTACAAATAACAAATCTTAAATGTGTGGAGGGCATTTGTACTTAACCAAGGCTTGATTACTTTAGTAGTAACTTAATTTAGTAGTTAATCTAAAACAGAATATCTTTTATTAAATTAACATTCCTATCATTCACATTTTAAATGAATTTCCTCAGGTAAAAACAAGTAAAAAAAATATACAATATACATACATATACATGTAAATATATATAGAAAATGAAGATTTTTTTTATCTCAAATGGAAATTGTTTGTATTTTTTGTCAAAATTTGTCTTAATTAGTGCTGTAATAGGTGATTTTTCAGCCAGTCTGTTAACTATTTTAACAGATACTATTACCAAATTAGTTGACAATGATTTTAATAATCAAATGATTCGATTAATCCTTTCAGCCTATTACAGCTCAGTTGCCTGCCTTTAATGTAATCCATTTTTTTATATGATTTCATCAAATTAAACCCAACTCTTCTGTGAATGTATAACATTTTAAAACCAATATTGATACCCAAGAAAATATCTGATACTAAAAGCATAAAAGTTGACCTGTTTTAATCTTAACATGTAAAATGTTTCCTAAACAGAATCTAAGCTGCTGGCTAAATCACATTTTTAAAAAGCAAACAATATAATTGACGGCACGCAACAAGACAGACAAGTCAAGGAGGAAGTGGAGAAGAAGTTGGGCTGAAAAAATGATAAAATTCAGGCTTTCATTATGACAAAGGGCTGTCCCTGCAGCAGGACCGGAGAGCTGCTGGTTACAATAGATTATAGATTAGAGCACAAGTTCACCTTTAAGCTGAAAAACCAGCTCTAAAGATGCAACTAGAACTGCAACCAGGTAGTTTTAGATCATAACCTTTGGCCTAGTCAAAGTACAGAGCAATATCCAATTCAGACTGGGTAAGAAAACCTAAAATAGCTTTCTGCAGCTGCTGTCATCATTTTTAGATGGAGAATTTAAAGTCGTTGGGAAATCACATTTAAATGTCAAATCATTCTGGCTTAAACATGTATATAAATGTACTCTTTATCAGACTATATTGTCCCAAAACTTGGAAAATTTTTGTTTAAAAAAATTATAATCTTAAAATCTGTGTTTTTTCCCCATTATCTTATGCAGGCCAGTTAGTTATACATCAGCCTGTACAACTAAATTCAGCCAATCATATATTAACAGACATCTGTTAATCAGATTTTTTTGGTCATAGCCTCTTGATTCATATGTTGCTTCATGGAGGCTTCAGCTTTAGTCTGTAAA
>NW_015150814.1:489137-501837 GCF_000732505.1 Cyprinodon variegatus
GTTTTACATGCTTAAAGCTGTAGGGAAATCATGTTTAAATGTCAAATCATTCTGGCTTAAACATGTATATAAATATACGCTCTATTTATTTATTTTTTGTTATCTTATGCAGGCCAGTTAGTTACACGTCAGCCTGTGCATCTGTATCAACGGTCATCTGTCAATCCCATTTTTTTGGTCATAGCATCTTGATTTATATGTCGCAGCTAATATACGCAACGGCTGAAATAGGAATAATTTCCTTTCCCATTGAGTTGATGGACGTCTGTGTCTTCAGCAGGCGTAGAGCTAACAGAACTGGCAGCGTTGTGAGGCAAGGGCTCAAACATGTACGGCTGTAAGCCTTCTACACCAAACCAAGCTTCTGCCGCCCTGGCGTCCTCTTCCACAACAACTCCGTCCCCGCTTTCCTCCTCTAAATAAAAAATGTATGACAGAGGAGACTCATCCCAACCTCCGACACAAAACTCTCCTCCTCTTGCATGTTTCCTCTGTCCATAGCGTTCCTTTACAGTGTCGTCTTCTTCTTCTTCTTTGATATTTTTTGGCGATTGGCAAACAACAGATAGATGCATTTCCGCCATCTACTGGAATGGAGTGTGGATCAGAATGACTCTCAGGAATTAAATTCTATTATATAAATGTGTTATTTTTAGATATCGAAATACTATACTGTAAATATTACTATCTGAATAACTTCTGAATAATTGAAATAAATCTAATTTAACTTTTACTTTACTCAAATTTTGAATGAATTGCTTTCTCTCCTCCTCATATTTATTACAGTATAACATCACGTGCTCAACTGTTTCATCTACCCCACAATATTCACATTTGCCATTCCTATGTTTTCCTAAGATAAACATAGTACCATTTAATCCCCTTGACAGTGTCGTTTCTAAGTCACCAATTTAGTGCTACTTGGTCCCAATGGAATTTCCCATTGGGAACCTGCTAGCACTAAGTTGCTAACTGGTTAGCAGGATGCTTTCCACAAACCGAACCACAACCGAACTTGCTTGTGAACCCTCTGCCACAACAATCCCGCCCCCTTGATAACTCGTGTAAAGTCGGGTACCACTCGGGAGAATTCGGAAATGCAACGGATGAAACACTCAACGCTATTTCTGACATTTGAATTAACTTCCTGGATGGGAAGCGAAACGTCTTCAAACTTGGAAAAAAATTCCGCTGGATTGTTTTTTAACTTTTTTGGAATGACTATGGCCTGATTGACTGAGAATCTTCACCAGCAGATTAAAACAATGAGGCCTGATGGTTGCACTGCATTTAATTCATTTGGACCAGAGAAAACAATGCCTAGCACCAGTTCATCTCTTAATTTAAGTGTTTTATTATCTGAAACTGTTATGATCTGGAGCTTAGCATCCCAACAGAGTATTAATATCTGCAGTTGGAAGGTGATTAATGTGGAAAAGTCTATGGGGGTGGGATTACTAGTGCTATACGGTGTAGGTTATATTTTCACATCTGCTCAAATATTAGTAATTTTCCTGCATGGTTTTAAGTGAAATGTTGCTTTTAGCGTCATTTAGGTTTCCATCTGTTCATCATCAGACAGAAACTGTTCTTCTTCTTCACTCAGCAGCATTAGCAGCTGTTTAGCTTCATGTTTTCACCGGGAAAGCCTTTAGTATTGATGCTGTGGCTCTGCTGGCTTTAGTAGGGTAGCTATTTTTCACAGATCCAGCAGAGCTGCTTGTTTCATAAAGCTGTGAAGAAACTCTTTTTCCTCCTTGCTAATTTGAGTCAACAGTTGGCAAGCTGAGGACAAAACGCTGCTATTTTAAAAGCAAACAGGAATAGCCACGCTGGTTCACTGGCTCAGGAGGATGTTACCGTATTAGCACACTGATCCAGTTAAGCATCTACGCTGTTAGGGGGATGCCCTGCGCCGTTTAATAAGCTTCCATAAATAGACATCGAGACGGTTAATCTGACTCGGGGCTCCTTCTCTACAGCCCGTTCATGTTTCTATCTCTTTTATCAAACATAAAAATGCTGACAAAGCAATGCAGCTGAGTCAGAGCTTTTACAGAAGACGTCACAGTGGACGGTTCAGCCGTTATTTCCTCGATGATTCATTTTGTTTGACAGCATCTCTGTTAGCCACTGATGCTGATATGTGTTTAGAGACGACTACGTCTGGTTTAAGATGAATGCTGCTTCAATGGATGCTGATAAATAAACCACCTCTGCATGTTCAGGTGCTCCCCTCTGTTTGGGAGCTCTGACAGAGATGAACAGCTGGGTCGCCTCTACGGTTCAGACACTTCAGCTGCTGTGGCTCTGGATAGGAAACGGGTTTACCTTTAATTAATAGACAAATGCTTTATTTTTTAGACTTTCTGGTCTGCAGTTTCAAAGTGTGCACTGGTAGTATCTCTGGAAGAGCGCGGCTAAAACTGATTTGACTTCAGGGTCTTGCGTTTGACAAAGTCAGCAAATAAAACGCAGAGAAAAAATGTGCAGCAGTTATAACAATGTTCGTCTTACTTTGTGGAATTTTACCCAGTTTCCATGTGTGAGCACTTTATTTCAAACGAAACTCCCTTTTCTTTGGGAACTTCTCTTCTTTGGGAACTTCTCTTTTCAGATCCTTCAACTTGTCTTTGTTTTATGGTGACGTCACCCCCCCCAAAGGAATTACAATATATGATTTTTTTAAAACAATTTATTTGAATAATACAGCTGCAAATAAGTATTTCAGCATTGGAGTAAATCAATATTATAATTTGGTAAAGTAGCCTTTGTTTGCAATTAAGGAGGTCAAATGATTCCTGTAGTTTATTCCACCAGGTTTGCACACACTGCAGGTACAGTCCACTCCCTTTCATCTGGCATCAGCTCCCTGTCTTCCCTCTTATTAGCAATGAATCAGTTAAGTCTTGATTATTAAAGTAACTGTCAATTGCTTTAGTTACTTGTCATCGAATTACAGATTCTATAAATTGACCGTTACTGGATTTTAACCTAAATTGTACAATATCTTTTAACATTTTTCATTTAAGATGAAAAACCTTCTTAGGTTGGAACTATGCTCCTTAATAAATGTAGGTTTAGCTTCACCTCTTTTAAATGTAATGAAAAATCTCCTATAAAGTACTTTTTGCTGCCTGATTCTTAATTAGAAAATGTTTTCAATTTTGCAAAATAATAATGTCCTGAATCCCTACCTTCAATAAAAATGTTTTAATATTAAGGTTCTGAAAGATAAATCATTATAATTTGGTCAAAGTTTTTGAAAATTGATCTTTGCGTTTGAAACAGAAACCTTACTTTTGTAAGAAGAAATCTGCCGCCATGATACATCATTAGACTACATCTAATTTCTCTCTTTTTTTTGTTTTTGTTTTGCAGATGCAGCAAAAAATGCTTTTGCTGCTTTTAGCTGCAGGAAGTCCTGCTCCCTCTAAACTCAGTGAACCCTGCTGTTTTCTGGCTTCACAGTAGCAGCTATTGCTGGTGGCTAAATATCTGCCCTTGTTCAATGTTCAGCTTTAGGATTAATCCATCAGTTTTTCAAATGAAACTAAAGTAATTAACTGATTATTAGAAATTATTTTCAATTAATAAACTAGGGTTTATAGACCCTTAAACATGCCATTTGCTGAAGAAGAAAAAAACAAAACAAAGGAGCAGTAGCAGCTAAAGCTGTATTCCCTCCAGAACTCAATTTAGTTGCATAAGTTCAGCTTCATTTTGTCCAAATTCTATAAAAACAAACAAAAATCTCTTCTATTAATTACCTTTGCTTTACGATTATTAGAAAATAAAACAGTTTTATGGACTAGCACACTAATGGTTACGATTGGTCCTCAAAACCAGCACTGTGAGAAGGGGACCTTTAGCAGGCGTGATCTCTAGCAGTTTAATTAATGAGTCAATAGATTGATAGGCTTATTGATGACTAAATAAGATTAAAGCCAAAATAAGGATCACTTATTTACTTTATTGTTTTAAGAAAAAAACAAAAACAAAAAGGTATCTTATTACAAAGGTGATCCATGCCATTAAAAGGGCTTGAAAAAGCAAAAAAGATGAAACAGGGGCCAGAAACAAAAAATGTTTTTAAATTATTGAGAAGCTCATTGACTGTTTATGAGCAAATCTCAAGTTGAGCATCAGAGTCTGGAAACTTGAAAGGAATCAGAGGTTCAGGGTGTTTTCTCCCAGACATTCCCCCTCTCCTACCCAGAAACAGATACAGGTTATGTCTTTGAACTTGTTTACCTGGCCTCTAGCAATGAGGCAAAGGTTGGATGCAGCAGACTGGGAGTCAAACTAACCTCCTTAGTTGGATTTTTTGCCTCAATAGTTTCTCTACTATTGATGTGCAAAGTTGTTTAGATGTTAGATGTAGCAGACAGACTGTCTTTATGAGTCTTCTAGAGATATTTCAGCTCTAACCGGCTTTCTCCAGTTCCCCTTGGTGGTTTTAATGGGACTACAGCAGGAAAGGTGCAGCCGTTCTGTGAGCCTGACTAAAGCCTGAGAGCTACAGACATGTCTGAGAATCTGGGCTGTCCTGTTCAGCAGGTTCACCTACCAACACACTCCAGCAGTGTATCTGCTTGTTTTTTTTCTCTCTGTCTTGCAGTGAGATGTCACACCCTGATTGTTCTTGTTTTTCACCAAACGCTGCAGCGTTATTGTTGTATTTTAAAGAAAAGCATTCGTCAAAATGTCCTTCCTACCGCATTTCCTCTCACTAATGTGACCCAAGGCGACTGCTGGCGTTAGCATGAGGGAACGCAGACAGGGAAGTGATGCTGCTGAGTCAAGTGCTGCTGTTGGAGCTGGAAGTGGCTCGGTGACGGGGGAAGCCTGAATTAGAACGACAGCGATGATGATGATGATGATGATGATGATGATGATGAAGTGTACTTCTTTGGATCATATTAAAGTTCCAGTACTGTCTGTGTCCTTATCTCTCTGTTCTATTGCTCAGGTGATGGGAATTCAAAAAACTCCAGTGTTTACATCAACAACAGCCATGGGATGGACGATGACGACTTCTACGACAGGAACTTGGCCTTATTTGAGGTTCGAAAGCAACCAGTCGCTCTATCCGAAATGTATTTAGCGTTTTAAATGTTTTTGTGTCATGGCAGCGGTTGCTGATGCTAACAAGAATAGAAATGCTGGCCGTTTCTCAATTCACAAGAACGCGAGTATGGACTAATGTCCCCGCCAAGTATGTTCTTGAGAAGAACACAGGAAAGTGTGGACTCTGGGAGAACGGGAGCTCGCCGCATAAATATGGGTCAACCGGAACAGAAGCATACTCATGACATCACCACACGCTCAGCTCGTCTGGAGCTGCATTTCACCTCCTGTTATTAATAGTCTCTAGATAATAATAAATTCTGACTTTTTATTTAGTGAGGAACTAATTAACACAGTCAGATATCGCCATGACTTAAAATTGCCATCAGAGCCAGCGGTCCTTTTAAACATGGCTATGCCGAGAGAGGGCTGCTGCAGACGGGCTGCGGTTAGCCTTAGCTGTCGTTAGCCTCGGAGCTCCGCTCTCAACTTCGGATTTTATTTTTTAAATGACGCATTAAATCGGTAGATGGGACATAGAGTGACGCTTAAAGGTATAATATTCTCGCCTCAAATGATCTTAAAACGTACTTTTATTGAACAACAGCTTCAGAAGAGAAGAACTTTTAACTCAATAATTGGAAGCTGCTGCTGCTTGCCGCAGGGCATGCTGGGACAGCTGTCTATCTCAAGAACAGACTCTGATGCATGAAAGCTCTGATGCATGCTGGGTAAACAGGGAGGGGCGAGAACAACATCCGTGGACTTTGTCTGCTCTCGGCCTTCTTGTTCTTGTGAATTTGAACAGTACTAGGGCTGAGGCTGAGGACGCTCCACGAGTACGTGAGGAAGCACAAGTACACATATTGAGAAACGGCCGCTGTTTTGTTTACCAAACCTGAGCTGAAAGCTGGTGTGTTTTAGCTTATATATAGATCAGTTTTTTCTCCTGTTTTCCTTCTGCTGATTCTTTATAACTTGCTTATTCTCAGCTCCTGCTCTTTTCTTTTTAGTCGCCTTTTTTTATTTTGCGATCCTCTCTTTATCCTCTCAGTGCTGTCATCTCCCTCTTCTCACGCTGTTACATCTCCCTTTGCTTAATAACCAACAGGAGGAGATGGACACTCGACCCAAGGTGTCTTCTCTCCTCAACCGCCTGGCTAACTACACCAACCTGACGCAGGGGGCGAAGGAGCACGAGGAGGCCGAGAGCATCGGCGAGAAGAAGAAACCCAGCAAGGTGTGAAACGCTTCCTTTATTACACATCCTTTTTAAATGTAACAGAGTTTACTATGTTATAAAAAAACAAAAGAATTGAGAATAAGATGTCAAGATGAAACACTAAGGTTTCAAATGTACATATAGTGTGAAACAATCCTCCTGGTGATGATCTATTTCAAAAGGAGCTCATTGTCCATTCCTGTCTGCATGGGTCACTGAGTTTTGTCTAGACGAATCATATCAGCAACTCAAAGTGCATCAAGATGTGAACTCAGAGTGCACGGCGGTTTCTGACGATACGCCACGTGCAGCAGAGATGAGACAATCTGTTTTGGCCATTTGTAGGATTTCCAGCTCAGATTGAAGCCTGGCTGGCACTATTTCCCACCAGACAGCGGGGGGGTTTAACCAAAGCATCTTTATCTTCCCTTCTGGTTTTTGTCCTGTTTTCAGTACAAGCATCACCAGACGTCTGCTGTATTAACAGATTAGGTTGTATCTGGAGCAAATTAAAACTGAATAAAAAGCTTAAGCTGTTCGTTTTATAAGTGAAAAATACATGATTTGATGTTTAACACAAGCATATGATAATAAATCTGCTTTAATTTAGAGGATTTTAGCTTTTAAAGCCATACTGCAGACTTTGTGACCTAGAGTTGATGCATTTGAGTTATTTTAAATGATTCCTTAGGCCAATAGTCAACAATTGACACTATCAATGCACCCCTCTTAAAGTACAGACTGTGTGAGTTGGGAGAAGACGCACCGTCGTTGGCCAGGTCATGTGACCTGGAAGCAGATGTGTCTTTATTGCCGCAGGCTCTTATATAGTCGTGGAGCTAAGGCTTTTGCTCTACTATTTTTCTGCCTGCTCTACTACTGGTCATGGCTGAGGCAAGGAAAATCTTTAAACCTTCTGATGAGGCTTAAAAGAGGAAACATGAAAGGGATCGTGAGCAAGGAAAAACAAGAGTTGGCCTTGGAAAGGAGTTTGTTCGTTGACGAAGGCTGTTTGAAGAAGCCGGATGTAACACAGATTCTTTTTTTTTTCTCAACTTTATTATTAGACTGGTAACACTTTGCTCCTACTGTACAGTCATATAGCTTTATTATTATTTTTGATGCTTAGTAGAAGCAAAATACGGGAAGAGAAAGCTAGAAGGCTACAAACAACGGCTGACCGAGACGTCCCGTCCAATCCGGTGGCTCTTCAGTGGAGCTCCGCCGCTGGTCCTCTGCACCACGTGGCGAGGTCCAGCCTGCCACGGCGTTGCTTTCCAAAGAGCAGCAGCGTTTCTCATACCCTCTGAGATCAACTTAGACGCCTAGCGCCATCCCTGATTAAAAGATACAGGAAACTGGACGGCTATCTGTTTGTTGACCTTTGTGACAGTGCTGTGGGGGTAGTGACTATTAGGGGAGCTAGACGTGAAAGTTACAGGTCTAGTGCCCCTAGTGGCCAAAAGTTACACGGTATGCCTTTGAATGCCTTTTTAAATCCCCTTTCAAATCATGACAAAAGCTCCTCCTAATTGTCAATCATCGTGGTGATATGTTTACGTAAGGCCGTCCTATGTACTCGTCCACATTTTCACATACCTTGAAGAAATGGCTGCTTGAGGAGAATTACCTCCCCTCTTGCACACAGATGAGAAAACGGATTGAAATATAAACGAAAAGGGATCTTTTAAACATATTCTCAATGTTTTCATATTTCTTACGCATGGATGCCCTGAAGTTTAGAGTTTTGGTGGACAGATGAATTTGAACGAACACGACTTTACTTGTATGGAGCCGATATGCTTCAGTCAGTTTCAGATGAATATATTCTCTGATGGCATTTCCCACTTTTGCTATCAGCACCATTCTATAAATAATCCAGACAATTAAAAGAAAATCCCAAAACAATATCTAAAATAAAATGATGTCTGTAGCTGCTTTTTAAAGATTAGACTTAGGAAAACAATGGCTCTTTATTTTTATTTCTCAACCCTATCAGTGGATTTTAGCTTAAACGTCTGAAAGGCTCAGACTTTGATATGTGACTTTAACAACCAAGTCATTTACTGTAAGATGGAGCTGGAGGTAGCAGGGCCATGTAAAGTCAAAGTCCAGATTTCTGAATGAAATCAAAGCTACAGAGACATTAAAACTGAATAAAGGCAGGTTTGGACCAGCTTACAGTGGATCAGCTGTTTTTAATATTACATATAAAAAAATGTATTACAAAAATCTAGACAAGAGCAAATAAAACCCTGAATAACAATCTAAAGTTCCTGTTTTGACACTGATTGTTTTGGTTAGTCTATTTATTTCAACCCAGATGATATAGACAGTTTCACAAAATTGTGTTAGTGAGATTAAAGAGACACTGATTGGCACCAATGTTTCTAAAAGTTGGTTTTATAAACAAATGTAAGTGCAAATGTGCAGCAAACAATGAAACGAGCTGCAAAAACATGTGTTATGTTATTATAAAAAACAAATGCAACAGAAACATGCTGCTAACAAAAAAATGTTGAAGAAATTTGAATAAAAAAAATCCTGCAACCACAAACAAAATGTTGAAAGAACAGGAAAGTCGAGTGAAAACGGCAGCAAAGTCGCTCCACAAAACGGAACTTCTCCAGGCCACCAGAGGGAGTTGAACGAGGAACTAAACATAGCGGACCTGAGCCTCCAGGAAGTCAAGCTTTGATGCAGGATTATAGTATGGGGAATATATTAGGGGAGTGTTGGCCTGGTGGTTAGAGCAGTGCGCTTGTGCTCTGAGAAGGTTACAAGTACCCTGTTTGATCCCCACAGCCTGAGCAAGAACCTTAACCCCACACTGCTCCCCAGGCGTTGCACAATAGCAGCCCAATGCTCCCCAGGGGAATGAGTTCAATCCAGTGTGAGATCAATAAAGTTCAATTATTGTTATAATAAAAAATATATATGTGTCAAGAAATCTGAAAGAAATGTCACTTGTTCCTGCTGTCAAACAATCTGTGTTTGTTTCTGTTCCAGTCGCCACAGATGGGGACGTTCATGGGCGTTTACCTGCCTTGCCTTCAAAACATCTTCGGAGTTATCCTGTTCCTGAGGCTGACATGGGTGGTGGGGACGGCTGGCGTACTGCAGGCGCTTTGCATCGTCTTCATATGCTGCTGCTGTGTAAGCGTCAGCATGCATCCACGAACACACGGAGTACTAAACCTTCTGTGATAACACTGTATGTGGGGTTGTTTCTGCTTTCCAGACGCTGCTGACTGCAATATCAATGAGCGCCATCGCCACTAATGGAGTTGTGCCAGGTATGTCTTTACCATCAGATCCTCTTTTCTCACCACACACATCAGTGTGATCTCTGTGGATGCAGATCCTTCCATTTTTTATGTCTGATCTTAACGTTTAAGCAATGCTGATAAAGTTCCTCTTTTGTTCTGTGTGCCACCCTGTTCGACCCTCCCTCTCTCATATTTATCTTCCACTGACCTTATTTTTCACCTAAGTGTGTGTAGATTGTATCTAACCCATTCGATGCAATGTGAGCATAACGGGATGTCCATGTTTGTAGCAAAAATGAAACTAAATCAGGTGTAGCATAGAAAACATGTCTTTGTTTCTAACAGCTTCTTCCATCCAGTGTCAGATGGTGTTCAGCGACGTTTCAATCTGGTTTATTCTGGGTGATAGAGGAGGAGAAAGGTGTTTGGCTTCTCAAATGCTGCCTGGCTCTAACAATCCTTCAGACAGTCTCTGAAGGGGTTTGAAGGCTTGTTTTATTTAGACTGTGGCATTTCTATCACCACCCCCCTCCCAGATCCGTTCTTTAAGGTTTTCAATTGATCTCTCTGCACAAACGGATAAATATAATCCCGGTAACTCGACAGGTGCAGGATTACTTTCACTGCTTTATTTATACAACACAGAATTCATCACTAAAAGACACTATATTCTCTCGATAATACTCAAACTTTGTCTCATATATTAATCCAGATTTATACATTAAATGTTGGCAGAGAGTTCAGCATATATTTAGCTTATTTTATTGGATAGAATAATCTCAGAACTGATTTCTTAGGTTTTCCTCCTCATCCTGACCTGTTTCCCTACATCCACTAGTTTTTTTTTCCTTTTAAAGCAGACATTAAAACTCTCCCACTCTGGTTAGACAGTTGTTAAAGGATGGTTTACTAATTTGTCAAAAAATAACCCAGTCTCCTTTGATATCTGTTAGATTCTCATGCTAGAGAATTGATTTATTTTAAACCAGAAGAGTAGCTGTTAAACATACTGCCCCCCAAAAAAAGATGATGGTTATAACATCTCCATTAAAATAAATCTACTTGTTGAGAAAATCTGAATCAGAACACCTTTACTTGTTATTTTAATGAATACAACATAATTTGTTCCGAAAAAATCCTCCCAAGAAGGACAATATAGCAACATGTACGTGGGACAGACGCCTGGTTTAATTATACTTTTAATAAACTATGCTAACACAATACCTTGTGTCGCAAACAGCTAAGCTAGTCTGTCTTATAAACCAGCTGATATGCATCAGCAGACGGGGAGTGGCTGTCAGTCCTTTTATCACGCAGCCGGGGGAATTGTCTGTCTTCCATTCAAATGACTCCAGGAATGATGACAGAAAACCTCATCAGCTACTGGCCATGCAGATTTCCCTGCTAGCTACTCTCAGCTGTTTCTTCTAACCCTCAAAACTTTTATTCCAGCCTGTTTTACTAGAATACGTCTCAAGATGAATCCCAATCTATTGTTTTGGTTCCCAGGAGCTTTTGTTTAGGCTGGTTTTCTAGGGTTTGTTGCTGGGGAAGCAGTTACCACTCCTACTCTGACTTGTTATGTAAACACAGCTAACAAATATATCCTCCTACACAGCCAGTTGAGCAAGGTAAAGGAAAACATTTTCCCATGGTCTGGGAATAGAGACTTGCTAAATACATTTATGGTATTTAGCAACCCGGTTCAATGTTCCAGATTCCTGTAGTAAAGCAGGTTTTAATTTGTTGAGCTTCATTAGAGAAGTTTGTGGAAACCAGGAATTTGTCATTGGTGACATATAATCATAATAAGACATTTTAAATGTGTAAAAAAAATATACTGATAATATTTTTGTAGATACAACAGGAACTGACCGTGGGCTGTTTTTTCTTTTTTTTGATCAGCACCATGTAGGTCTGAATTGAAGGTAAAAGTCTTAAAGGTCTGTGGTTTGTTAGGTATGCAGAGATGTTAGCTACCCTTTTCCCGACCTTAGACCTGAACAAGTCCTAGATAGAGGGAAGTTCACCCTAATAATCATCTTTCCAAATCTAACATGGGTGGTAATTTAGACCCACCTGAGTGTGGGGATGAGCCAAACCTCTCAGAGATGGGTAAACATTGGACAGTCTGAATAAAACTAAAGAATTACTAAAAGCTCTTATGGAAGGTTGTCCTTCTTGAGTTGAACTTCTGGTTCTTCTGAATACTGTCCATGTGTGGGGAACATCCCATGTCCTGAGATAGTGCTGGTCCTAGAAACAGGAAGTGATCCACCACCGTTGAGGATGATGAGAGAAGGAACTTTCTGTCTATGTAGTCCCATATTCTGGATCATACCAGCAATAATTGTGTTTGTGTCATTTACAAACTTTAAGAGTTTAACAGATGGGTCTGCTAATGTGCAGCCATTGTGTTGACAGAAATAAGAGGAGTGGGGGCCATTCCAAAATACTGCTGTGTCTTTATATGAGGAGCTGTTTTTTTTAGCTTCTCTTAGGTCATTTAATAATGTTTAATGTTTATTTAGGGTCTCATCCCTGATGTAAACCAATTTCTTGATTGGATGTAGCTTCCTTGGATCAGAACAATGATTTTTGTTCGCAGTATATGCAGAAAGTCTTTTAATAGGTCATTCAGATCTGTGGAGGAAGTTTCATACACGCTCTAAATTTTGCTGTCAAAGCAGGCTTGTAACATTTAGTGTGAGTTCTTCCTTTGCTTCCTGACGGTCTGAACAATGAGCCTAGAAGTTTTTTATGTTCTATAGAAAATCCAAACCTTTGTAACTGTGGATCAGCGTGTTTTAATCTGTAGTGGAGCACCTAATATGCTGAGGTTTACAAGTTGGGTAGAGAGGAGGACTATGCTTTTAAAATCCCAACAAACAATGATGAGAGATGCAGAGGCTTTTGTTGGAATCTAAACAGCATTCAGAACAACAAAGGAAAACTCTGTCTAATAGGGATGCACGATATAATCGGCCCCCTATCGGTATCGGCCTTAAAACTGAATATCGGACATCGGCCACCCCACCGATATTTAACCCAATATTTGATCAGCTTCTGAGTTTCTAAAGTCTAAAAAAAAAAAAAATACTACTTCTTTTTCTTTAAAAACTTCTTTTTTACAGACTTC
>NW_015150814.1:503212-527088 GCF_000732505.1 Cyprinodon variegatus
CTAATTCTTAAGATTGAAACTTTGACATCACCACACCAGCACAAGAGCAAATCAAGACGGTAAAATGATGCAGTCAGGGTTGTGTTCACTGAGCCAGGTTTCGGTGAAATGGACATTAGCTGGTCTGGAGAGTTTCTAGAGATGAGAAGCAGCTGTTTCACCAGTTTGTTAACCATAATCAGACATTAGCCAACTTCATTGATGGCAAAGAGGTGTGGAGTCCTCGCTGATGAAGCTTCACCTTCACATCTCTGTGCTGCTGAATTCTGTTCAGTGCAGCTGTACCGCCAGCCAAGATCTTTGAGATCTGGAAAGAAAAAAGGCCTAAAATGCACTGGCTTATTTTCTTAGCTATTCTTTTTTTATGAAAGTAAACAGTGAATAGTTGCAGAGAAATTAGCAAACACATCAATTAGAATTGACCAAAGATTCAGTAAAGGTGTTGGTGTTAACACACTATGTGTAACAAAGATGAACGCATCCTCTGCCTCTGTGTTTACAATTTGTAGGAAGAAACAGTAACGGTTGTTTTCCTGTCAACAACTGATAGCATATCAATTGTATGACGTGTAGCTTAAGTTCTGCCAACCTTCTTTTTCTCCCTCTGTGCTAATTTCAGCATCTCAGTCCACCCACACTGGGTAGAAGTTGTCTACAGTCTGGCAATTCCTCCAGGCTTATTTAGCTCCAGTTGAGCCAAACAACATGTGCCTTCAATTTATTTAGTATGTTTATCAGTGTGGTGACACCTGGCATTATGTGAAGAGGAATCTATATCAGTTTTTTTTTACCTTCTGTCAACACAACGAGTTGTTAGTGCTTCTCTTTTAGCTCCTGTGCTACTATATGGCTGTAAAGAAAAGCTGCAGGACAAATTAATGTTCTCAGATACTCTTCTTTATTGAAGAGGAATGAGAACTTCTAATTATATAAGATTTGACAGATGCCTGAGGCCCGTCCCACACAGTGAGCTCAACCTAGCAGTTTTACTCCCAGCCTATCCAGTTAAACTAATCCACAACAATTTCAATCAGGATCAGCGTTACCTCAAACCTGGTTATCAGCTCACTAACTCAATCCAGCTCTGACTGATCATGAATCTGTGAACGCGCACGTATAAAGGGGCGGGTTCATGCTAGTAGACCAATCACTATCATGAGCTACAAAGGCAGAACGCTGTGTTTCCCCTATGAGGAAGAACACTCACCTTACAGATGCACGAAGAGGAAAAAAACAGTCTTAATGAAAAATCTAACATAGTGGTGTCATGTTGAGCAAATTAGCGACCTGTCTGCTAACTCCATTCAGCTCTGTTTAAACCATCTGTAAGCATAGAGAGAATTAACTCATCAGCTGTCCTCTTCTCTCTCCTTTCACCCTCCCCAACTCTCCATTCCTTTTCTCTCCACCATTCCTCTGACTCCTCTCGTCTTTCTTCTCTTCTTACTTCCTGGTTTTCTCCCATCATTTTTTCCTCCCCCCACCGCTGCACCCCCTCCCTTCCATCCAGCTGGAGGTTCCTACTTCATGATCAGCCGCTCTCTGGGTCCAGAGTTCGGTGGAGCCGTGGGGATCTGTTTTTACCTGGGCACCACCTTCGCTGGAGCCATGTACATCCTGGGAGCCATCGAGATCTTCTTGGTAGGACTCGGCTTCAGTCATTACCTCCCCTAAAGCGGTCATGTTTGTAGTGGAGTTTGTGTTTTTCTGTCTGAGAGACACAGCAGCACTCAGTGAATATTAACCAGCAGCTACTTCGATGTTTAAGTAAAAGTTAAGAGATTGGTTGGTTAAAAAAATTTGAGATCTGAAAAATCTTTTTCCTAGACATACGGAGCTTTTTCAGCTAAAATGGCAACAGATTGTAAATTTATACAGTGATATAGTGATATAATGCAAGAAGCTTGAGAAAACCTAGTTTGTTCTTCTTTACTAGTTAAAAAAAATCTTGGCTTCTCAGAGGACCATGACTCCCAGTTACTGGTTAAAATTAACATGTTTTCTTATTATATCAGACTGCAGAGCTTCTACATATCTTGAAATTTAGTTTCTGGCATCGTTATATATATAATTATGTATATATGTAAAGAGGTTCATAAATATTTTTAAACGGAGCATCGAGAGAAGTAGGGAGAACTGCAGATATAAAGGTGAAACATTGCAATAAAATAGATCTCCAGGTTTACCAGAAAGTTTACAATAAAAAAAAAAAGGCTATGCTATATTTAAAATGAAGCATATGCATATTTTACTGGATTGATGGAATTGAAATTGTAAATTGTAGAGGTGTATGATTTATCGATTTTTGGCATCAGAATCGGCTGTTATTCGTTTTTTTTTTTTTTTTATTTGCATGTAAATGCACTAAAAGGCATCTCTGTCTTACATTGTTAAATATAAATATCCGCTTATTATGGCTGTCTTGTGTTCTCAACAATAGGAAGGCATTCAGTAAATATGTGTTTGAGCTTGTTTTTGGAAAATACAAAAACCCGATGAAAGCGTTCAGATTGATTAACTGTAGGTCCATCAGCCCCCACCCTTAGAGTGTCGCCACCAACTTTCATCACAAAGTTACACTCTTGCTATCAGAGTGCTTTTCTAGTGTTTAAATGTAATAAACACGCATCAAGCATCTAAAGTAATTGATAATAACCTAAAATAAAAGTGTTTATATTTCCTCTCCTCAACGCTTTCTTCTCCTTTGTTCCTCAGATGTACATTGTACCTCAGGCTGCAATCTTTAAAGGCGAGGGAGCGGCCATGTTGAACAACATGCGGGTCTACGGCAGCATCTGTCTCCTCCTGATGTCCCTGCTGGTCTTTGTGGGCGTAAAGTACGTCAACAAGCTGGCCTCCATCTTCCTGGCCTGTGTCATCGTCTCCATTGTTTCCATCTACGTAGGGGCGTTGGTCTCCGCCTTCAGTAAACCTAGTTTTCCGTAAGTACCTCCTAGAAATACTCCCTTTTAACCTTTTTCTATGTTTTGTCACATTGCAGCAGTGTGTTTATATGTAGGCCTCTTTTATCTAATAACCAAAAATAAAAGTGATAAAATCCAGTGTAAGCAACCAGCGGCACTTTAACGGAAAATGGGATCCACCTGTGTTATTTCATCATTGGTTCTTAAGTATTTAATTTGATTTTGATGTCTTAAACATCATCCCAACATGGGATCGTAACAAATCCGCCAAAACGTCGACCTGATGTAAAGGTTGACGAGAAGTGGGAGGAATATGATTCGTTTCAAAACCAATTACGATGAAATATATTAGGATGAAAGTGTTCTTTAGACAGAAACGTATTTGTATGGAGATTTAGACAAATAATCAACTTGCCAACAATTGTTAATTATTGGTTTATTTGATTAAAATTGTTTCCTTGTGATTAATTGATAACATCGGTTTAAAAGCAATGTATCATAGTGTTGTAGTGTTGCTGCTGTCCATTAGAGGCACCACTGCTCATTTTTAAGCAGAGGAGCCACGCTAGAACAGAAACATGCATAGCAGTGTGTCGCAGTGAGCTTGTCACAGATATTTTCGATTTTGCAGTTAACTCTTAAGCTATCACTTAATGGCGCTTATTTAGCCACGCTGCATAGTGGAGCAGCGTCAACTTCTCTGCTGAGCTTGATTGGTGAGGATGTGATGATGGAGAAGTGTCGGGCTTTACTCTGAACGTCTCTTACATGACTTAAAAAGAGATGCTGGCAACGAGCACTGTGCGCTTCTGGGAGTTACTGTGGTTCATGGGGTCAAATATGTGGTTAGAATTCTGCCATAAGTGCACATGTGTGCTTTATACTCACATGAGCTGTGCTTCAGTCAACTTTTGTCACTTTGATCGTGCTGCTCAATTAATTGTTAGTTGATTAATAAAATCTTTTAGCTGAATTCATTAATGGATAACTTATGTTCCTTGTATGGGACATCTGCCACCCTATAAAGATATAAAGGTGAACCTGAAAGGCAGACCACGGCGAAGATTAACCAGAAAGGCAACATAAAAACCCAGGGCATCACTGGAGGAGCTGCAGTGCATCAGGCATGGCGGTGGCTGCATCATGCCGTGGAAAGAGTCTTTCTTCCACTGAGAGAAGGGTGCTGGTTTGTCTCAGTGTGAATGAGCTCAGACTGGTAATCAGTCAGTCAGTCCTTAAAAACATCCAGCTGTATTCAAGACTTGAAACGGGCTCAATATATACAGGCCACACCTTTCAGATTCACAGATAATCCCTATGAGATTCAGTTAAATTGGGAGTTGCAGTGTAATAAAATCTGTATATTTTGTATAATCATGACATACTCACTTGTGTGTTCCTCTCTCTTATTTATTTCTGGGTGTTTTGTTTTTTTTTCAACAGAGTCTGCATGCTGGGGAACAGAACAATCAACAGCCACTTTATTAATGACGGCGAGTGCGGGAAAATAAATGTGGAGATAAAATACACAATGGAAAGCTATGACAGTAACGCCACGTACCTCTACGGTGGGTGGATGCCTCTGCTCTTTGGCCAGTCGTTTTCATTGTCAGTTCGTGCTAATATGTTTGAACCCTGCCGCTAGAAAACAGCACAGCTGGACCCACCGTCGTTTCCACCGTCGCTTCTATTGTGGAGGAAAAGACCACAGATCTTTGGAGGGCATTCTGCCATAGCCCAGAGCTCAACACGACTTGTGACGAATATTTCAGCTCCAATAACTTCTCCGAGATCGATGGCATCCCTGGACTGGCAAGTGGCATCATTTCAGGTAGCGTTAGCAACCAGTTCATTAATACTCCCGCTTACGTTTCCATTTCACGGTAATGAGGCACAATCAATAATGTAGGGGGAATGTTTTCTTTTTCTGTTAGCATTGCTTTAATATCTAAAATCTAGTATTTTATTTGTTAAATATAGAAATAAAGTCAATTTTGTTTTATTTTTACCTATAAAATCAGGGTTCACCACTGTGCTGCAAACAAGGCAAACTGTGGTCTGCAGGATTCACCTCTGTCTCAAAGCTGCTTCATAAAACATGGATCTAATGTTGGCTAATATGTTGGATATAATACTTAGTGGATATTTAGGGAAAAAGTTAGTAAGTTCACTTTAAACAGTTAAAAATAAGATTTAAAAAGTTAATAAGCTAAGTTAAAAAGTAAGTATCAGCATTAATGTTCTGAGGGTTAAGCTTGGTTTCTGCTTGATGCCACCTCGAGGTCTCCTCAGCATCTGTGCAGACATAACTTTCACACTGCACACCTAGGAAGATATATGACCACTCGGACAGATCCTCACGGAAAAACATGGCGAGCAAGCAGCGGATCTACCTGCGAGGGTTTGCAAATGTAAACATCTAGAGACATCCTGAGATTGAGTTCATAATACACCACGATCAACAGATTGTAGAAAGACTCTTGCAGATAAATGGCTGTTGGAAAGCATGAAGGGACTTTGAGAAAGTTGTAAGCGGCAATTTTCTATTTCCACCTGTAGTGTCGCAGTTTGTGCTGAACACGCCCCCCCCCTGGAGCCGAACAGAAAGGGGAGAAAAGCTGCAGATGCCTCAACCTGCAGCTCATCTGTGCAAAATAACAAGGATAAATCAACCTTTATGTTGTAACAGAAACATTTGTTTCTTTCTTTCTGTGTATTTTTCATTAAATTCATGCTTTCTAGAAGCACTCTAAATATTTTTTTTCCATATTAAGGCAAGTTACTTTTTTATATTTACATTCACCTTAAATGTATAGAGGAAGAGTTTGGCAAAGTTTTGAAAAGACCCGCCCTCTCTCTCTCCTCGTGCACGCTCTGTTTAAAAGTTGCTGTTTCCATCGCTCATACAGGTTTACTTTCCAAAAGAAGATTTGCAACTTTTACACTATGTCAGAATCGCCACTGGTAGTAAATATAATCATAATAATAATAATAGAACTTTATTAATCTCACAGTGGAGAAATTTAGCACTGCATTTAACGCAACCCCTTGGGGAGCAAAGTAAAAATGGGGACGAGCACTTATGACGTCCTTACGTAAACATATCACCAGAATGATTGACAGTTAGGAGGACCACTTATTTAGATGATCCACCTAGAAAAGAACATCCTCCACTATAGCTTTAAAGTTTTTCTCCATGAAAATGCCTTAAAGCTATAGTGGAGGATAAATTAAAAACATCTGCAACAAGCTCACTGCGACACACTGCTGCGGAAGTATAACCAGCCCTTAACTATGAGCTTCTTGCTACTGCACTTGATAAAGTCTCTCTCTGTCCAGACAGTTTGTGTAGACGGACAGCTGTGTCTTGGTAGGTTTGTATGTTCTTTGCTCTGTCACATAGAGTCCCGATAAAATACACCAACTAGTGTTTTGCAGCCATTAAACTCTGTAGTGCTCCCAACAAACCTCCCAGTATGCTTCTCCTCCTGACAGAGAACCTGTGGAGCTCCTACCTCAGCAAAGGAGAGGTGGTGGAGAAAAGCTCGCTCAGCTCGTCCCATGCTGCTCCCCCCCCTGCAGCGTCTCATCCCTACGTGTTTGCAGACATCACCACCTCCTTCACCCTCTTGGTGGGGATCTTCTTCCCCTCAGTCACAGGTACGTTTCAGTTGCTTTATTCTAAAGCTGTTTAGGAAGGATTCTGTAAAATCAAATACATTTTCCATAGTTTTGCTAGTAGATTTTTTAAAACATGAAACTATCCTTTTTTTTTAAAACTTAAGTTACATCAATTACTAACGTCCTCAATCTTAATACCAGACAGGTACATGAACTGCATCTGTTAGGCTTTGCAGTACTGATCTTTATTACTTCCTGATTAGATGGCTAATGTCTTTGAATCTTCACGCTGTAAATAAAAACAATGAGAAAAGATGATTTTTTGTTTTGTTCCTGTTTTCTAATCTTCCTCAGGAATCATGGCCGGCTCAAATCGTTCAGGGGATTTAAAAGACGCTCAGCGCTCCATCCCCATCGGAACCATCCTGGCTATCCTAACAACTTCCCTCGTCTGTATCCTTCATCTTTAAAAACATCAGCTTCTGCTTTACATGTAATTAAGATATGCTGAACAAAAATCTAATATTAGCGTTAGCTTATTTATGCAAGTCCTCTGGTTAAGAGCTATGGAGGACCAAGAGATTCCCCGAAATACTGTATGAAAACACACCTTTCAAATGTAATATTTGAATCATACAATTGGAAATCCATTGTTTTCTCATTTAACATTTTACATATAACTATTAAAGAGGGATTATACATTTTTTAATCCATTATCAAATACTGCAATTAATTCCTTTCATTTTTAAATTCTTTCTGCATATTTAGGGATTGGCGATATATATCAAATATACTCTATGTATCTCTAGTTTTCCCACACACAATTGTTAAAATGACTATGCACTGCAACACTAACCTTAGATGTAGCAGCTCCCTCATTGGTTCCCCCGCCACACTTTGTTCACTAAATCACCAATATCTGACCTTTGGGATTGATGCTTTAAAGCTGGAAGGTTGTTTTCCTGAGTCCAGCTCTTGCAGACCTGAGCAGCGTGGTGTTGTTCGGAGCCTGCATCGAGGGGGTCGTCCTCAGAGACAAGTCAGTCTTTCTCTACCCATTCCTTTGATTTGTTCTGTCAAGATAAAAAAAAACAACTTCTTCTTCTGTGATTTTAGAAACTCAGACAAATTAAAGCTTTCTCACCTTTACAGGTTTGGCGATTCGGTTAAAGGTAATCTGGTGGTGGGCACCCTGGCGTGGCCGTCTCCTTGGGTCATTGTGATTGGTTCTTTCTTCTCAACGTGCGGCGCCGGTCTGCAGTCACTAACTGGCGCCCCCCGACTGCTGCAGGCCATCGCAAAGGACAACATCATCCCATTCCTACGGGTAGGAGCTGCAGGTTTACTGCTTTATTTCAGACTCCACTATAAGATTCATTTTTAGTCTTTGATGTGAAGCTTTCTAAACATACATGAAGAGTTTTCTATTAATATTAGCTCCAGTTTACTGAGCTTCCATATCAGTTATTGGTGTATTTGTCTAATATTCAGGGCAGGATTTACTCTAACCTGATAAAGTTTATGAACTCTTTATTTATTGTCTGCCTCCCAGATAAAGACTCAGAGAGCTGAAAGACTTCATGAGTAGCTTACAGAAGAAAAATACAAAATATATGCTAAATTTAATGAATATAACTTTAGTAAATCTCTGCTGTTAAGATCTTAATCATTGTCTCAGATTTGATTATTGTTTCTTGTTTATTTAGGTGATTCTTTCCTCTGATTTTTAACCAGATTTCTAGCATCTCACGCTGACATGCAGCCAGTGTTTTTACACTAACCTGATATCTGACTTAGCTCTCTGAACCTACGTGCTGTTCTGCACATTAAGTGCATTTAAAGCCCTTTTTCTGCTCATTATGTGTCCCTAAAAAACAGTAACATGTGATAATCATGTTGTTTAAACAAGTCGGCTGATCGTATCGGTTCGTTCTCATTTCAATGTTTAACAAATGTGAGACCAAAATATAAGCATCATTATAGGGCGCTCAGCGAAATACTTTGGAAATCCTAATTTCAAGCCAATATTGGAATTGGAATCCAGGACAAGACCTTATTACCTTTATAACATTCAAAAAGTATAAAAAATATTTTGATGGCAAAAATGAAAGTTAATGTAATAACAAGAAATGCCAACTTGACCGAATATTTTAAGAAAAATAACAAAGGTGCTTCTATAAGAAATTCTTAGAGGCAATAATGCTGATACTTGCACTTACATTTTTTAGTTTATAAACCTAAAAATAATTGTTAGCTATGCTTATTAACATTTTAACTTTTTCTTGACTTGTTAACTTATTTTTCACCTTCATTTCCAGTAGGTTAAATTATCATTCAAGGGTTCATCTAATTTGTCAAATGGCAAAATAAGATGTACAGCCATGACGCAGTATCTTTGCTGAATGGTTGGATATAGATCTTGCGCTTCTAGACCTCCATTTGTAAGGGGTATGCATGGGATCAAAACGGTAACTTGTCCTAAAAAGGGTTAACGGATCATTGTGAAACCAAAGGGGATGAAAACATGAACAACCAAAAATCTTGGCAATGGTTCCATATTCAAGCAGCATTAGGTAGAGATCTGCTGATTTCTCCTTGATATGTGAACAGACCAGAGAAAAGAGACGCTCCATTTCTCTTTCCAGCCCCGTCTACCTCCTCCTGTTCACATTTGATCTGTAATCAATCTGGATTAGAAGTGGTTCTTATCGTGAACCTGCTTATTTAGCTGTTCTTTTTTGGTCTGAAGTCTTATGCCGTTCTCCAGGTGTTTGGACATGGGAAAGCTAACGGGGAACCCACCTGGGCTCTGCTGTTAACAGCGCTGATAGCCGAACTGGGGATTCTCATCGCCTCCCTGGACCTGGTCGCCCCCATCCTCACCATGTGAGCCCCGCCCACCCGGCTGCTGCAGCTCGCTCCAGCTCCTCAGTGCTCGCTTCTGACGCTTTGCTCCTTTCAGGTTCTTCCTGATGTGTTACCTGTTTGTGAACCTGGCCTGCGCGCTGCAGACGCTGCTGCGGACGCCCAACTGGAGGCCGCGCTTCTCCTACTACCACTGGTAGCGACAGACACACACACAGTAACACACATGGGGGCGTATCCCACGGTAACGCTGTGCTCCACATCCATCCAGGTCCTTATCTTTTCTGGGGATGACCATCTGCCTCGCACTCATGTTCATATCTTCATGGTACTACGCAATCATCGCCATGGTGATCGCCACCATGATCTACAAATACATTGAATATCACGGGTATGTTGCCATGGTGATATATCTGCTCCATGCATTTCTCCTTGTACAGTATGGTTAGGATTCCTTTAAGTCCAGTTTCTTTTTTTTTTTTTTTTTAGATTTGAAACAATATTTTTTTTATGTTTGTGTTTTTCAGAGCAGAGAAGGAGTGGGGGGATGGGATCCGTGGTTTGTCACTCAGCGCTGCTCGCTACGCCCTCCTGAGGCTGGAGGAAGGACCTCCGCACACCAAGAACTGGAGGTGAGAGCGCTGTGAGGGTGACGCAGCTAACAGCCTTGCTTCCTGCCTTCTATGCATCAGCTGTTACCTTCCCTCCCCCATTCAGGCCCCAGCTGTTGGTGTTGCTAAAGCTGGATGAAGACGCCCACGTCAAGTCTCCACGCCTGCTGACGTTCGCCAGCCAGCTAAAGGCGGGGAAGGGTCTGACCATCGTAGGAACCGTCGTCCCAGGGAACTTCCTGCAGACGTACGGAGAGGCTCTGGCTGCCGAACAGGTCAGCTTGTGTCAACATGTCAGCCAGAATGAACGGAGTCTGAAAACACTGAAAGTCAAACTGAGTCTAGATGAAGTGTTTATCCCTCATTGGACTGTTCATGTTGAAGAGCGGCCATTTTAACCTGATAGACCCGGGGTCTGCAGCCAATGGCCCCGGAGCCGCAGGTGGCTCTTTAACACTTTGGCTTAAAATGATGAAGATCCAGATTTTTGAACAACAGAGGAACTAACAAATACATGTTTTAGGGTTTTCTCCTCTATTTGCATTGAATTTTCAAGAAAATATTTTGTTTAACTTTTTTTTTTTTTAAGTGGGGAAAAATGTTGGGGTTTTTAAAAAATGATTTAGTTAAATATAAACTATATTCTTTTCTTTTTTTTTTTTAACAATCACGTGATGTTTGCGGGTTTAATTTAGTTTTATCAGCTGAGTGGCAATCGATCATTGTTTGTTTTCTTCAATTCACAAAATCAATTGACTAATTATGATAAAAAAAACATGTTTTTTAAGGGGATAATCTTGTTTTTAAACAAAAGAAAATGTATTTATCTACTTTTTCAACCTTTTTCCTTCATTTTAAAACCTTAAAGTTGAACTGGGACGATGGTTGTTCAAAAACAAATGTCCGACGGTGGATATTTATTAAATAGAAGTTATCTTTTTCTTTTCGTAAAAACGTTTTGTGACTCCGAACAAGTTTTATAGACCGGACTGAAGTAAAAAAAATTGCTCTTTGGATTGTTAAGGTTACTGCTGTGATCGACTAGAACAAAGCACACCAAGTGCTTTGTTTATCAAACCAAGCAAATGAAAACCTATCAGCTGTTTCTTCTTTGTAAACGCTCAGTCAGAGCAGACAGGGAGCATCTCTGATCATCAGTTTTTGGTTTGTTTATAATGAGACATTGGAGATAAATGTACTTGATCAAATATTCCAGCTTTAGCCACAAGGTGCTAATTTTCATCTGTTGTCCTGTTGGGAAAAATCACATGAACACACATGCATTAAAATCTAACATTTACCAAAGATGGAGTTAGTTGATATTTAAAATGATGAAGAAAATCACATCCATAATAAACAGTTTAAAAACTGAATTCAGACGTCTGTTAGTAAATAATGTTCATTTACATCATAACTGAGTTTGGATTTCCATTTAAATTCGGGTCTGGACTTTGAATGGCCTTTAGGAACTAATCCCTCTCAAATGTTGCTCTGGCTGCATGTTTAGAGTCATAGTCCTGCTAGAAAGTCAAACAGATCAGTTGTATTTAACTACTTGAAGGAGACTTTTGTATCTTTCTGTGTTTGGAAAGAATCAAACATGCTGTTTTTTCTTCCCCTCCATCAGACTTTGAAGCATCTCATGGACAAAGAACGAGTGAAGGGCTTCGTTCAGTGCATAGTGGCTCAGAAGCCGCGTGAGGGAATCAGTCACATGATCCAGTCCAGCGGACTGGGAGGAATGAAACCCAACACTGTGGTGATGGGCTGGCCTCACGCCTGGAGGCAGAGCGAGGACCCGCAGTCCTGGAAGACCTTCATCAGTGAGTCACAGAGGATCAAAACACAAACGTTTCTCTCCTTCCACCTCCTCCCTCTGTCAGGTTAACGGATCGCCCTCCTCTGTTCCCTGCAGACACGGTCCGGGTGACCACAGCGGCCCACCTGGCCTTACTGGTGCCCAAAAACATCTCTCTGTTCCCCAGCAACAACGAGCCTTCGACGGAAGGCTACATCGACGTGTGGTGGATCGTCCACGACGGCGGGATGCTGATGCTGCTGCCGTTTCTCCTTCGGCAGCACAAGGTGGGAAAACCGGATCGGTTTCATTCGCATCCGTTCTTGCCAACATGTCCTCTGAAGGTATCGTCTCTCCTCTCAGGTTTGGCGTAAATGCAGGATGCGGATCTTTACGGTGGCTCAGATGGAGGATAACTCCATCCAGATGAAGAAGGATCTAGCGACGTTCCTCTATCACCTGCGCATTGAAGCTGAGGTGGAGGTAGTGGAGATGGTATGAACACACAGAGGTCCCACTTTTCTTTCCTTTGCTTCTTCTGAGCTGTAGATGGAATCCGCTGATTTCTTAAAACCAGAGCAACGCCTGCAACCAAACATTTCTTTCTACTGAGTCATTACTTCCTAAAATAAAAGCTGGAATCTTATGAAATGTCACGTACAGCGCTAAACACAGCCAAAATGCAGAAAAGTGTTAAAAAAAAACAGAATCCACTAATCCAGCTCAGTTTGTAGCAGCTGAACCTTTTATCTACCTGTAGTCGCCTGATATGTTGATGACGTGTTAATTTATGTAATAGATGTGTAATAATCCCTGTATCCTTTCCTCTCTGCAGCATAACAGCGACATCAGTGCCTACACATACGAGAGGACGCTGATGATGGAGCAGAGGTCTCAGATGCTCAGACAAATGCGGCTCTCTAAATCAGATCGGGAAAAAGAGGTAAACATGGGAAAACGCTGCTTTTATGGTTAAATACGTTTATTTTGATGAAGGAGGCACTTATGTTTTTGTTTTCTACATCTTTGAGAGCTTGGTTGAAAAAAACAAGAAAGCTTCAGGTCTTCGCTAATTCATTCTCATCCCATAGACGATTTATACGCTTTCCCAAATAGTATAAAACATAACTCTAATTGTGTATTTATGAATTAAAGTTTAATTAGTACACTGTGTCATTTTGGCCACTAGGGGCTGAACAACTTCCCTCTGTTTCTTAGAATCAGATATCAGACACTTTGGATCAGCAGATTAAGGGAACTTTTACCTCCAGATTAAATCTCGAACTATTTCTAAGCAGGGAAGAGTCATATCTTTCAATTTTAGTTAGCTCTGATGTTTAAGGAGGAGCACACACGCTCTGGTTCACATTCAGTGATGTTTTAACGTGACCCTCTAGACTTTCATAGGGGGGCATTTGAAAATGGCAGCCTGCACAGAGCATCAATACATGAAGTTCTGGATAAATACCTAAAAAAATAATAAAAAATATATCAAATTATGCTAATACTTGGATCAAAAGTAAAGCATCGTTGCTTTAAAGGTCCTCCTGTGTATAATTTAACAGCATTTTAAACACAGAAGATAAAGGTCAAACTCGTCAAAGTCAGTTTGTTTCTTCTAGTTTAGCTTGATTGTATTTCAGGAGAGAATGGAAACAAAATCTGATTTTATTTTATTTTCAATTGTAAAGTCTGTTAAACTACGTATCATTAGAACTCAGTTTTTAGGATAAAACAACCAGTTTTATTTAGACACAGTGAATTAATGTTATGTTCATGCAGAAACAAACTCTGCATTCCAACAATATATTCAACCAGCAGGGGGAGCTCTAACTTTCAGTTTACATAGTCTGCCTGAGAAGCTGAAACTAAGAAAGTGGTGAGCATCTGAGAATTGCAGAAAATAAAAAAGAAAGTCAGGATTTTAAAAAATATTATTATTGCTACATTTAGCAGTGTTGCAGTAACATGTTTTGTTTCCTGTTATAAACTTGCACAGTAGAAATAAAGTAGTAATCTGTTATTTGTACACTCCTCAAAAAAAGGAACACATATCAAACCAACACTGATTGACAATCAGTCTCATATGCTGTTGTGCAAATGGAATAGAAAACAGGAGGAAATTATTTGCAATTAACAAGAAATACTGTATAAAGGAGTGATTCTGCAGGTGGGGACCAAACACCAATTCTCAGTACTTATGCTGTCTGGCTGATGTTTTAATTATTTTTGACTGTTGGTGGTGCTTTTACACTTATGGTAGCATGAGACTGACTCTACTACCCACACAAGGGGCTCAGGTAGCGCAGCTCATCCAGAATGGGACATTGATGCAAGCTGTGGCAAGAAGCTTTGCTTCGTCTATCAGCGTAGTGTTTAGAGGCTGGAGGCGCTACCAGTAAACAGGCCAGTACACTAAGAGATGTGGAGGAGGCAGTAGGAAGGTAACAACCCAACAGCAGGACCACTACCTCTGCTTTTATCCAAGGAGGAACAGGAGGAGCACTGCCAGAGTGCATGTATGTGAAAACAATGTAACCAACTCCATGAGGATGGCATGAGGGCCACAGACGTCCACAGATTAGAGTTTGGCTCACAGCCCAACACGGTGCAGGATAGGCAGATTTGGCAGTGGCCTCCTGTGTTCTTCACAGATGAAAGCAGGTTCACTCTGAGCACATGTGACAGACATGACAGTCTGGAGACACATCCGAGAGTGATCTGCTGCCTGCAACATCATTTAGCATGACCAGTTAGGCAGTGGGTTAGCAATGATGTGGGATGGCATTTCTTTGCCATTTCTTTCTATGTGCTCGCCAGAAGTAGCATGGCTACCATTAGGTATCGAGATGAGATCCTCAGACCCCTTTTGAGACCATATGCTGTTGTCATTGGCCCTGGATTCCTCCTAATACAGGGCAATGCTAGAACTCATGTGGCGGGAGTGTGTGAGCAGTTCCTGCAAGACCTGAATCCAATACAGCTCATCTGGGACATCATATCTCAATACATCCAGCAACATCAAGTTGCACCACAGTATTCAATGAGAAAAATTAATTTATTCAGATCCAGGATGTGTTATTTGACTGTTCCATTATACATTTTTTTTTTGGGGTAGTGTATAATATCAGTATTTACACTGTCCCCCTGTGAAGCCAGTATGGATGTCCAATTTGATTAAAATAGGAATGTTCCCACCTGGATTTTTCTTTTTTTCTGTATTGGTTCTACATAATATTAGCTCTTTTCTGGAGGCAAAAGAAGGAGGAAATAAAAGGTTTAAGGATCAAAACTTGACTGTCATGTCCTCTCTTCTTTCCTCTGGTTTGCTCAGAGGGTTCGCTGGAGTTTTGACGATGTAAGTTTACTTTGTGTCTCCATTTGCTCTAGAAAAGAGGAGGCTGTGTGAAGTTAGATGTAAGTGAAGATCTCTGAACTTCTGAGAGAGCAGACATTTTTAACGTGAAACACATCTTTCTTCTTTTAATCACATTGATATCAACAAACTGCAGGTTTGTAGAGATTTGAATAGAAATGGTTTAATTGTTTAAAGTGATTTTCCTACAGATCTGTCCGTCTGTAGATTCTCTCTTCTGTTCCTCCTGCTGAAGTTCAGACATCTCGTGTGTTTAGGAAGCCCAGCTCTCTTGTAGCGCTCCCGGTAGAGTAGCGGCAGACTGTGATTGGTTTTTAGCCTGTTAGGTGACCTTGTGTTGTCTCTAGGTGTATCTCTCACCCAGGTTCAGGAGTACTGACGTCCACTCGTCAAACCCCATCAAAGAGGACAGAAACAGACAGGTACAAAGAGGCTGTGAGAGAAACAGAGAATAGCAGTCAGGACTTAATGGTAGAGCAGAGCAGGAAGACATGAGCTTGAAAAAAGGAACCGGATCAGGTTAGAATCGCTTTCCTGGGCTGGATCCATGTTGGTTTCCGTGTGTGAACCCAGGCCCAGTTGGTGAAGGACCGTAACTCAATGCTGCGTCTGACGAGCATCGGGTCGGACGACGATGACGACACCGACGGCGGAGAGAGGGACCGACCGGTGAGCAGCAGCACAGAGCACCATCGGCGCGTTCAGATGACATGGACCAAGGAGAAGACGGCCCAGTACAGAGCGACCCACTCTGGCTGCTCCACGCCCGAAGGGTTCAGGGACATGCTGAGCATCAGGCCGTGAGCACGGATAACGCCGCCACCTCTCTGATCGCATTGACTGCCTAAGCTGGGGGCTAACTGCGTCTCTGTCTGCTTTCAGGGACCACTCCAACGTCAGGAGGATGCACACCGCCGTCAAACTCAACGAGGTCATCGTGAATAAATCCCACGATGCCCGGCTTGTTCTGCTCAACATGCCAGGACCCCCGAAGAACCCTGAAGGAGACGAGAACTGTATCCTTTCTGCTGAAGGGGCGTTTAGTTAGATGCTCAGAAAAACATTTTATCCAGCTAAAATGTTGGCACCCCAGAACAACATCTGCTCTGAGGAACGTACCCTGCAGCTAACTGCAGTAGGGTTAGGCATCATTTGAATTTTAACAATACTGGTTCAGTTTCCTCATTTCGATGCCGGTTCCTATCGATTCCCAATGTTTTAAGAAGATAAAATCATAAAAGTTTACCTGTTATAATTAACTGGCTAACTGATTTCTGTCTGGATCAGATAGTCCTAACTTCTAAACTAAATTTAATTCCTTTAAGATCCAACTTTGTGTGAACGTTAATAGAAATCTTCAACCAGTGCATAAATATCAAACCCATGAACTGTAATATAATCTTAGTAAAGTAATTCCTACAGAGTTGCATCTCATGTTAAAAGCATCACAGCAGGAAAGCATCCTGACAGTTTATGTCCTCAGTATCATTTAATGCACCTCAGCTCCATTCAACCAGACGTTAAAGTAGAGATGTTGTACTTTTGAGAAACAGTGCGATTGTGTACTTGGATGTACAGTTAATGGGTTTTATCATAAGAAACAGATTCCAAATTAACTAAAATGAACAATCAATTAACCTGGGCTTAAAATTATTATTAAAGTCTGGCAGATCTCGCGATAAAGTTCTTTTTGTTCTGTCCAGAAGCCGTAGGAAACAAGGCAGGTATCTGTCAGGATGTAAACTAAGAGGAAGGAAGAATCAAAAAAGGCTCCACTCTCCCTCTAGAAGCTTTGCTAATTTAGAGGAGGAATACATTCTCCCAGGGTACCTACCTTAGCACAACACCGGTGCGGCGGGTCGAAGATGAGTGACTCCGGCTGTTAACTATCACGGCTTTGCATATTATAATCTCATCACCAGTGTTGCATGAAACCATTGGTTAGTTTTTTTTTTTTTTACTTGAGGCGCTCTTTCAAGGTTGCACCACAAACAGACTGTTTCAGACACAATGCTGTGGATTCTTCTTCGCTGTTTCGCTATTTCTGAAAGAACACTAGGAATCCAAAACACAAAGAAAATCGAACGATTCCTTTTGAAGTGATTCCGATAGAAAATCAATTCTTGGTGCCCAGTCCTAAGCATGAGTCCAAAAAAAAAGGGCTTTTTTTATTTGGTCTCTTTTTTTTATTTTTTAATTCAGAGTAACAAATACCTTTCCAGAGACTGGTTAGTGCACAATTTATTTTTTCTTTTTTTTTAGGATTTCCGGGGGTCATTAAAAATCATTAAAAGTCATTAAATTATTATTATTTTTTAAACTAAGGCATTAATTGGCATTAAAATTCATTAAATGTGATTATCCTGGCATTTAAATTGCTTTATAAAAAAAAAAGATTATAAAACAATTTCTTCAGATATTTCGTTTTAAACAAAATTCCTTTTTGTTTAGACTCGTGTATACAAAATGACAAAATAAAAATTGTCTAAGTCTAAGATATATTATATCGCAATATGTTTGCGCGGAATTGCATCTAGTTGATCGTAAAGCCGTACGTTCAGAAAAAAATGCCAGAGGCTGAGAAAAAGCAAAAGAATTGGAAAATGCATATTTTAACAAAAGTGGAGATGGCTGTAGCCTGCCGACGGTAAAGAGGACGAAGGATTTTGTCATGTTTTTACTTATTTTTATATATATTTATTTATNTTTTTTTTATTTTTTTTTATCCAGAGTAAAAAATACCTTTCCAGAGACTGGTTGATGCACATTTTTTCTTTTTTTTTTTTCTTTTTTTTTTTTTTTTAGGGTTTCTGCAGGTTATTAAAAGTCATTTAATTATTATTTTTTAAACTAAGGCCTTATTTGGCATTATCCTGGCATTTAAAATGCTTTATTAAAAAAACAAAAAAACAATTATAAAACAATTTCTTCAGATATTACGTTTTAAACAAAAATTCCTTTTTGTTTACACTTGTGTATACAAAATGGCAAAATAAAAATTGTCTAAGTCTAAGATATATCGCATTATGTTTGTGCGGCATTGCATTTAGTTGTTCGTAAAGCCGTACGTTCAGAGAAAAATGCTAGAGGCTGAGAAAAAGCGAGAGAATTGGATAAAGCAAATTTCAACAAAAGTGGAGATGGCTGCAGCCTGTCGATGGTAAAGAGGACTAAAAGGCATTAAAAGAGCATTAAATTAGAGATACTCATTCCTGTATAAACCCTGTTTTTAAATCTACTTCATATTTTTTTTACTGTTTTGTGTTCGACTAGCAGGTAAACTCCTAATAAAAACCATATAAGTTGAAACATTTGGGGTGTGAATACTTTAGCCGGCCATTTTGCTTTGTTTCTCTGGTCCAAGCTGTGAGATGTTCATTAACTCCTGACCCAGACATGGAGTTCTTGGAGGTTCTGACTGAAGGACTGGAGCGAGTCCTGCTGGTCAGAGGTGGCGGAAGTGAGGTCATCACCATCTACTCCTGATTGGTCAGACACTGGAAGACGCTGCTCGACAGGCAGCCAATCGGGGAGAAGTGAGCGGGAGGGGAATGGCTCGGTCTGTGGGGGCTGGGGGGTGTGGAGCCCATCATGATAGACCGCCACCGGCTGCAGCATCGGTCGTCACGTCCAGCATCCAGCACGCCCAGCTCCCTTCATCTTCACTCGTTTCTGTCATGACGGTGGTTTATGTTCCAGTGACGGTTCACCCACTGAGAACCCATAGCAATCAGCTCTATGTGTGTGTGTGTGTGTGTGTGTGTGTGTGTGTGTGAATGACTGACCTGAGTGATCCTTGATCTGCTGAAGGGACCAGTGTTCGGTTTGAAGCAGGTGTATCGATTAGTCGGAGCAAATATGAATCGGTATCAGTCGCTTCAGAGAAGAAACTCAGGGTTGCTTTTTGTACAGAATGTAATCTGGACGTTTGCAGGAGTTTGATACGTGAGGCCTAAATGTCTGACATCAGAGTTTTTGTTTTTTTACTCTAAAGGTTCATAAACTGAGTAAAAAAGAACTATTCAGTCAGAGTTATGTGATTAACTTCAGGAAATCAGTTGGTCTTTTTCTTTTGTGTATCAGAAAATTCTCAAACTCCTTTTTTTTTTTTTATAAACAGAAACTCGTTATAAAGCAAAGATCAATTGTTTCTCTTGCACAGATTTTAATTTCAATAGATTTTGAAATGTTCTGCTTGTGTTTTTTTATTAAATTTAATTGGCTTCTGACCTGAAAAATTGAAAAAGGTTTTATTAAAGCAGTGTTAATTGTGCAAATGTTCTTTAAGATCAGTAAGGTAATAAAAGAATATTTTTTGTTATTTATTCCAGCATTTAGTCTTTTAATCTTTGTTTTAGCAGAAAAAAGATGTCTGTACATGAGTGATGAACTACTTCCCTTGAAGCACATATCATCATTAAATGTGTTTGACGGTTGGATGCCTGCTTGGCTTTTAGTTATTAGATCAGAGTAAAACAAACTGTTGTTTGTTCTTCATGGAAAAAATCCTGATCCAATCCATCTGAGGGCCTCAGAAAGACTAAAACAGGCTCTCAAACTGGCCCTTTGTAGCTCGGACCACAGAACCGCATGTGCGTAAAGTACGGTCTGCATTGTTCCTCAGCGCGATATCATCTTTGCTGTGCAGTATGAGCTTTATGCCCTAAAACCATCTCCTTTCACACCTGGAATAACCGCTTACACGCTGCTTTATGTGTATACGCACACGTCTGTATGTAAGAGATTGCTTGTAATTTTTATTGTTATGAATCTCTCTAGAAATGTTTTGTTCCATTCAAATGCTTTGTTGTTTTTTTAGTCGTTCTTGTTTTTCCACTGTTGTACAAGAGTATGTTGATAATTTTTTTTTATTGATTATTTTTTTTTATTGTTTTTCTTGCTTGTACATAAGGGCGACAACAGACTGAGTTTTACCTTTTTTAATTACATTATTATAAAAGTTATGAAAAAAATGTCACTTTAAAAATGTAAATAAAGCAATTTTAAAGAAAGACAATTGTTATTCAAGTGGAGACCAAAAAAATGTATTTTTTTGTTTAATAAAAAAAATAGTTTTTTGAAAATGTATATATATTTTTTTGGAAAAAAAAATATATATATATATATGCTAGTAAATATATATACTTTTTTTCAGGTTTTCAATTTTATGATTTTCTTTACCTACAGATTTTTGAAAAAATGGATTAGTCATTTCGGAGCGTTCACTGTCGGACTCTTATTTTGAAACGTTGACACACTTTTAGGTCTGATGACGTCACTTCCACGTACGCGTACAATCAGGAAGCGGGTGCCATGTTATACTGGAGGAAATTTGGGCGAAGTTCAGCACTAAAAGTGGAATTTTAAAAACAAAACGTGATTGAGATTTCTGGGTGATGATGGAGGTAAGACTAGCTGGTATTACAAAGTTTTCACATTAAAAATATATCGATCTGAAAATTAAAAACAGGATGTTTGGTTCTCACAATCAATGGTGGCCTGGTTGAGCGGATCACCTGGTCTGAGCTGATTACTATTAGTCTTTTTTTATTTAAAATACTGTTTTAAACTTCTGTTAAACAGATCAAGAGCGAACTTTAGGCCTGTAGTTGTAACTTTTTGACTTAACAACTTCTTAGCTGTCCCTGGTAGGTTTTTAATTAGCCTCTCATCAGCGGCTGACCGGGGTTAATAAGTGGGTTTATTTAAACTTTAATCGGTCAGAATGTTTAGTTTCCAGATTAGTTTCAGTTGGATGTGTTATAAACAATAAAGACCTGGATTTATTGGTATTCATCTTTAACTTTACCATAGTTATAATAGTTAGAAGAACGGCATAACGGTGGTGTCTGTAAAATGTTCTACTCGAAATTTATTGTTGAGCCAGAGGGAAAAAAAGCTAAAGGATCGCTGGCTTTAGTCTGTGTATAACTGGTAACTTCCGGTTCTACCCTCCAAAATAAAAGATTACACAGTGGTTTAGAAAATCTTCCTTGTAAAGCGTTTAAGCATTTCCCTGTGAATCTCAATCAATCATTTTTAAATGTTTTCAGTTCAGTAGCTTTTATTTGTCCCAGTATGGGTGAATTTTGTGCAGTAGTAGTACACCTTCCACACACATTCACACATAAAAACACAAGAAACGCATATAATATTATAAAAAGATAAAAGTAAAGTGAATAAATAAATATTTGCAGTGCAGAGGATGAAATTTTAAAGATAATCTGAGTAAATAAATAAAAATTGCGGCTAAATTTACCAGCCGAGTCCTGATTATGACAATAAGGAACTCGTATAAAAGCTGATAATATAACATAATATAATATAACATGAGTAGGATAGACTTCAACAAAAAAGAAAAAATAAGTCTGTCGATCTGAAATGGGTTATAAAGCCATTTAAAGCATAAGGGCACTGTCTACAGATGGAGAAAACATGAACCCTTATCTCAGAGGGGCTCACCGACTAATATTACTCATGAGTTGTATTAACCCCTCAGCCAGGAGGGTAACAACAAAACCAAAACCCCTAAAGCACTTCAGGTTTACTGAGCTGGTTTGATTCCCAGGTCATTATATACTACATAGCACTAAATCAAGTCAGAGGACTCCAAAGGGCTTTTTACTCCATTAATTAATTCACATGCTAATGGGATAAGCTACATTGTAGCCTCAGCTGCCCTGGGGCACACTGACAGAAGCCACGCTGCCATACAATCAGAGTCCCCACCTCCTGAACCACATTAGTCTCAACAGGAAGGCGTCTGGACCAAAAAGGAAAAGTTCCAAAATAAAACTGCACCAAAAGATCATAAAGGACTCTGTCCCATTTTCCATCATACGTCTTGATGAGTTCTTTTAACTGCCCAGACAGAGGGGGAGCTTCTTGAATCTAGTTTCTTTGTTTAATCTGGTTAAAAATGAGCTGAATTTGAAAGCAGCCTATCGTTGGTCAAACAGCGTTGGTGGGGCTGTTTTCCTGCTTGGACAACTTATTAGAAAATAATGGAGACTGTCTAAGTGTCCCGCTGTTGACATTAGATTTGACACAATAGAATTATTTAGCAGAAGCATAAGAGCCATGTTCCCACCTCTGATTTTAAAATGGCCTAGTCAAAGTCTTTGCTTAGATCCAGTAGAGAAGCTGTGGAATGACTTTAAACAGGCTTTAATGTGTGAAAATGCTGTAACATGGCTGCAAAGGGAGAATTTTTTACAGCACTTTCTATGTCTAGTTTTAAACATAAAGCCGCTGATGTGAATTTAAATAAGAAATTAAACTCTTAATTGCAGGATATATATATATATATATCTATAGTGCATTTAAGAAAATAAAAAAAAAATATCTGTCAGTGCGCTCTATCCTGAACTCTTTAGATGAAAAAGTTTTAGTTTCACTTGGTTTGATTTCGTAAAACAAAAAAAAAAAAAAACTTCTTTAAGGAACATTTGGCTATCTGATTATTAATCGATTAACCGAAAAAATAAGGGACTGATTAATCAATTTGCTAAATAATCGTTAGTTGCAGCCCTTGTATCTATCTAGATAAATTAATCTATATATCTATCTAGATATATATGTATACATAAATACATATAGATATATATTTATTAGACAGGATGTTTCACGATGTTCCTGATCAATAGTTCTCCTTTGGTTTCTTAGATCTTATTTCCAGCCCTGATAGTGGTTGTTACTAATCTTTTCATGCAGAATCCAGAAGCAGCTGCATCTGATTAAAGCCATGTATTTGGTACCAAATCACAGGTTTGGATTCCTCTTATTGTTCAAACACAATGCTCCAGGATGCAGTTATGGTTGCTTTATCTGTTCATGGTGTTTGATTACAGATTTTTTTCCTCCTGAGCATAAAATCTTTGCGATTATTTGGTCAAGTAAGAGAAGATCAAGCTTGTCTCTGTAAGATTATAGGAAGCCACAGCTCACCGTAGCCTTAGTGAATGCTCCTAAAGTGGAAAGTTATCAGATGCTTTAACACACTCATTGCAGCACATGGTAGAACAGTGATGAGAAACAGATGTGGGGAGAAAAAAAAAACACCCTTAAAAGAGCTACACTCACCAGAAAGCAGGCAGGAATTAAAAACTATATATATGTATAATAAGCCACTGACACAGATCAGAAGATGGAGCATAATTAGTTCTTTTGCCTAAAAAGAGTAGAGGGTTATGAGCAACATTTCTCATTATAGGATTTCGTTTTCAGCTGGCTAGATCTGCGCTGAAAAAGATCCGATTGATTGACTTCAGCCTGCTGAAAAAGAACTACAAAAAACTAAAAGTTACTCAGATATAACAGCTGTAGCTGTCATTAATAAAACCCCAAGCATCTGAGGATGTGAACATTAGCACGTGTCACACAGAGTTCATGTGAACAAATAATTACGCTATGCCTATGCATCATGTTTTGCAAAGGATTATGGGAATCCCTCTAAGCCTGATGGGAAGGTTGGTCCCTGTAATAAATTAACTATAATAGGAAGCATCCTGCTTCCTTTCCTACCTCCTTCACTATTCTCAGAACTTACTGTGGCGAAACTATGCCACTCCTTTCAGCTAAGAACAGGAAACTGAGGCTACAATTTGCACAAGCTCATCGAAATTGGACAATAGAAGATTGGAAAAACATTGCCTGGTCTAATGAGTCTCGATTTCTGCTGC
>NW_015150814.1:528108-529626 GCF_000732505.1 Cyprinodon variegatus
CCGGTCTAGATCCATCACTCTGTGATCTATTGATCATCCTGGCCAGGCTGGATCCATTACTCTGTGATCCATTGATCATTCTGGACAGGCTGGATCTATCACTCTGGGATCCATTGATCGTCCTGGCCGGGCTAGATCCACCTTTCTAGGATCAATTAATGGTCGTGCCCGGTCTAGATCCATCACTCTGTGATCTATTGATCATCCTGGCCAGGCTGGATCCATTACTCTGTGATCCATTGATCATTCTGGACAGGCTGGATCTATCACTCTGGGATCCATTGATCGTCCTGGCCGGGCTAGATCCACCTTTCTAGGATCAATTAATGGTCGTGCCCGGTCTAGATCCATCACTCTGTGATCTATTGATCATCCTGGCCAGGCTGGATCCATTACTCTGTGATCCATTGATCGTCCTGGCCCGGCTGGATCCATCGCTCTGGGATCCATTGATCATCCTGGCCAGGCTAACACGTAGCAGACACGGAGCATCGCTCGGTCTCCCCCCGCCTGTCAGACACCTTGAACCGTTTCCCTCACACCTCCGCGGCGCCGTGAACGTTTCTGTCGGTAGATCCACTCGTGGGGTGTTGGGTGGGGAGTGTCTGACTGAAAGGGTTCAGACGGACAGGGGGATCCGGCGGGGCGTGCGGCAGCCAGAGTACCGCAGCCTTGCGGTATCAGGGCAGACCGCGGCGGGACAGGTCAGCAGTACAGGCGGTTAACGGCCGCGCTAACCCGGCGGTTAGCCTCTGGGTTATTTTTGGCGCAGCTGCTGGGGCGCACATGCTCCTCTTTATCCCACCTCCAGAGCTGTCAGGGCGGACGGATCAGGCCGATTATTGCTGCTGAGGGGGGGCTGCAGCTACCGGAGAGGCTTCCTCAACAATTCAGGGGAAAACAGAACAAAGAACGGACCGGTAAATGCGTCTCAGCCATCTAACGAGGCCCAGCTGAAAACATGGACCTGAATTTTTACTCGGATCTAACAGACGGAACCGGCCAGCACGACGGAGACCCGGAGTTTCTGGATCCGCACGCCTTCAATGGCTTTGACAGCAAGGTGAAAGGAAACAGGATCACACTTTATCCTCTGATCACTACCCTGTTATATACACAGATCCATAGATAGAAGAGATCTATAGATGTTTGATTGAATTATTCCCCCCCCCAAAAAAAAAGAAATCGGCATAATTTTCAACCTTTGGTTCCAGAAAAACAAATATTTAAACCATTCAGTTCCTCAGATTTTCTCTGTTTAAAAAAAAAAAACATGAGATCCAGGGAAAATCTGAATGTTAGGATCCTATTTTCAATGTGAGAATTAGATGAATATGATCCTCTAATGGGAATAAAGATGCAGTTTAAACCTAATTAGTTAATTTAGTAGAGCAGCTCAGAGCGATGTGAACTGGAAGAAAAGGTTTAGTAGTTTCATATTTCTTTTATTCCATAAATAGAAAATTAAAAACAATCCACTGGACTTTGTCTCCAAATTTGAAGACGTCCCGCTTCCCA
>NW_015150814.1:530325-532732 GCF_000732505.1 Cyprinodon variegatus
CTACTAGCACTAAGTTGCTATCTGGTTAGCACGATGCTTCCGACAAACCGGCCATCTTGCCATCTTGGGAAAAAAAAATGCCATCATAGAAGAATAAATTCAGTTCTTCTGCTGGAAGATCCAGTCATTAGACAGTCAGCTGTTTGGGTCCTTTGGCTCCATAAAGTTACTGAAACAGCTCCTGACCAAATCCAAGATCTTAGATCACAGCTTTGCTTCTGCAAGCTGCTGCAATAAAAACTAGCTGCTTTAAATGAAGGAGTAGAACGTATAAAAGGCGAACATTGAGGTCTAACAGGTAGGAAGCTTTGGGGAATCAATGATGGTACTTTTTCCCTCTATATTCCAAGCATTTGGCGCCTAAAAGCTTTCATTTTAAAAGAGAGTCAACAGACAATAGGAGGGTGATCTGACAGTTTTATATGATAAAACTGTGATCTGACAGTTTTCCTTCATAAGGACACCTTATCTCTAACTTCATTTTCTCCTGTGTTTTAGTTCCCTGGAGGCAGCGACAACTACCTGTCCATCCCGGGGTCCGGCCATCCCTTCCTCTCTCCCTCCGAGGTAGGAGTTACCCCCCATCACGCCGTTATCCTGCCTTTACCTCTGTGGAGTCTGACCCACAGAGCCGCGGTTTGAGTTGCAGACATGGCGATTCTAAGAAAGACAGAGAGGCTTCTAAAATAAAAATAAAAAGTTAGATAAAGACAAATGCTACAGAAGTCTGAATATAAAAACAATTAAAGATTTATTATTAATTAAAAAAAAGAAGTTACTAATGTTATACATTGATTTATTATGTTATGTGAAGGTCTGGCTGCTGAGTGCGCTAATAAATCAGGAAACTCAAATGTTATCAGCTTATTTCTATTCGACACCTCACATCTATTTTCCTAGTAATATCAAAACTTACATTTCTCTATATGCTCCACTGACTAAACAACGTGTGGCTTTTCTTGAGGATGTTTACAGATAAAATTGACGCCATTTGTTTTAATCAATATTAAGAAATGTTACATTTCTGACTTATTTGTGATGTTTTGCTTTATTTTATGATTTTTCTTCATTCTTAATGGACATTCTGGTATTTTTAACCTCAGTTTACATTTAAATTTGTGAATCTGTGAATTGAAGCAAAAACAACTTGATGGTTTAATTAAAGTTCTAACGAGGGCAGGAAAAGATGCTCTAAAACATTTGATGGATTAACGTTTATATGTTGCAGTGCGCATCAAGGCATTAATGCAGGCATTAATGCACAATTCTGATTTTCTTTGTGAAATCCAAGTATTTTGCGTGGTTGTTCACATTTCCAAATATATGTGACGTGGTCTCCTCTGTGAACTGCATTCATACAACCCAGGTGTCCCCATGCGCAGTAGAGGACGCAATGACGTCACAAGCGAGCATGCTCTGTCTTTATGGAAGTAAACATGGGTGGTAGTGCTGGAGCAAACTGACAACACAATCTTTTCAAGATTGGCTGAAAATAAAGACTGCTCTCTGCATTATCTTCCGACACCGTTATTTTCTTCCTGCTTCTGCATGGCACGGATCAAAGTGGCCTCAATCGCACTGGAAAAAATCGGATCTGTGTTGTTCAGTCATGAAAAGATCAGATCCAGGTCTCATACGGGCAACAAAAATCTGATTTGTGTCACCTGGCTGCTGTGTGAACATAGCCAGAGTGTCAGAAGGTCACAGCTCCTGTAGCGGCAGGTGGTGAGCAGCGGTTTTCTAGCAGAGGTCAGATAAAAAAAAACTAGTACTTGAAGGTAAGGGTGCACCGATCACAGGTTTCTGGCCGATCACAGATCAGGAATCGTTTTTTTTTTTTTTTTTAAACTAACACTCAGTTGTTATAAGAAACAAGATATTTCCATATGAACTTACTGAAAAAAAATAATTGCCTTTGAACTGATAAAACTTCAGAAATAACTAAAATCTAAATAAAAGTTTATTGACTGGGAGGTTTTCAGATCTTTAAAGAGGTCGGATCAGATTGATTGAATCGATCGGCCATCACCGACCTCCCAAAAATAGGAAAACGCAGCCGATCAGTTGGTGCCTACCTGAAGTGGTGGGGGGATCATTACCCCTGCAGTAAAGGGTGATCATGGTTTACTTCAAAATTTGGTTATAGTACTAAGATGTTTGGTAGGGCTAAACGATTTAGCCAAAAATCAACCATTATTGCTATTTTATTTAGATTCTCCTGTGCACTAACCACAAGCATGTTGATGTTTAAGTCCAGGTTTTAGGTTTATTGATAACTTTGAAAGATTGATTGTCTAGAGTCTATTGCTGCAGCAATTTACTGCAACCTTTGTATAAAAAAGAAAACGAAAAAGAAGTAGGGTTGTCACGATACTAAACTTTTCAAGTCGATACCGATACTAAGGAA